>NW_006408682.1:3427678-3442600 GCF_000296735.1 Chrysochloris asiatica
GCCTCACTTTCTTGAAAGATTTCCATTTTCAGTCCATCAATTCCTGGTGCCTTGCTTTTTGCCAATTCCTTCAATGAACCTTGGACTTCCTCTTTCAGTATTGTTGGCTCTTGATCATATGCTACCTCTTGAAAGGATTGAACATTAACCATAACCTTTTGATAGAGTGACTATGTATATTCCTCATGACTGATCTGAATATGTTTATTTATATATGACTGCAAGTAGAGAATACCAAATAGATATCTACTTGTGCTTTATTGACTATGAAAAGGCATTCAACTATGTGGATTATAATAAACTATGTACAACATTTAGAAGAATGGGAATTAATTGTGCTCATGAGGAACCTGTATGTAGACCAATAGGCAGTCATTTGAGCAGAACAAAGGATAAAGAGTCCTGGTGTGGCACTGTAGGATAAGCACTGCACTGCAAACAGCAAGGTTGGCAATTCAAACCAATCAGCTGCTCCTGGAAGCTCTATATAGGGTCTTTATGAGTCTGAACTGACTGACTCCAAGGCACTTAATAACAACAACTACAAATGACTCAGAATGAGGAAAGGTGTGCACTAGGGTTGTATCCTTTTACCATACCTATTCAGTCTGTATGCTGAGCAAATAAATCAAGAAGCAGATTTTATGAAGGAGAATATGGCTTTAGGAGTGAAGGAAGACTCATTAACAACCATAAATATGCAGATAATATAACCTTGCTTGCTGGAAGCAAAGAAGACTTTAAATACTTACTTATGATGATCAGAGACTACAGTCTTCAATATGGATTGAACCTCAATGTAAAGAAAACAAAAATCTTCACAACCAGACCAATAAATAGCATCATGATAAAAGTAAAAAAGACTGAAAATGTCTAAGTCTTCATTTTGCTCAGATCAGCCATCAACATTCATGGAAGCATCAGCTAAGAAATCAAATGACACATTGCACTAGAGAGCAAAGATGTCAGTTTGAGGACTAAGGTACACCTGACATAAACCATGGCATTTTCGATTACCTCATGTGCATGTGAGGACAATGAATAAGGAAGATTGTGGAAGAAATGAAGCGTTTGAGTTATGGTGTTGGGGGAGAGTATAAAAAGAGCAAACAATTCTGTGTTGGAAGAACTACAGCCAGAATGCTACTTAGAAGCCAGGAGGGCTAGACTTCATCTCTCATACTTCAGACATATTATCAGGAAGGACCAGTCCCTGGAGAAGGACATTATGCTTGGTAAAGTGGAGGGTCAGTGAAAAAGAGTAAGACCCCAAATGAGATGGATTTGTACAGTAGCAACAGCAATGGGCTCACGTGTAGCAAAGATTGTGAGATTAGCACAGGACCAGGCAGTGTTTCAGTCTGTTGTGTATAAGATCACTATGAGTTGGCACTGGCTCCATGGCACCTAACAACAACATATGCAAGTGAAAGTTGAACAATGAATAAGGAAAGCCATAGAAGAGTCGATGCGTTTGAATAATGGTGTTGGCAAAGAATACTGAAAGTATGCAATGGACTGCCTGAAGAATAAACAAATCTGTCTTAGAAGAAGTACAGCCAGAATTTACTCCTTAGAAGCAAGGGTGGTAAGACTTTCTTCTTGTACTTTGGACATGTTGTTAGAAAGAACCAATTCCTGGAGAAAGACAACATGCTTCATAAAGTGGAAGGTCCATGAAAAGAGGAAGATAGCCAATGAGATGGACTGACACATTGGCAGCAACATGTACTCAAACATAACAATTGTGAGGATGGTGGAGCACACAGCCGTGTTTTGTTCTGTTGTGTATGGGGTTGTTTTGAGTCATAATCAACTTGATGGCATATAGCAACAACAATACCCAATCATTTGGGAAACCATTTGAGATTCCATATGAAATCTGCTTAAATTTTTCAAGTGACCTCAATCCCTTTCCACTTGACTAATATCTGCATTCTGCCTCTTTGTCAAGCTGCTTTAGAAACTTGGTTTGAATTCTCTGTCTCCATTTCTGTTTTAATATTTTGTCCTATTTTTTTGTTGTTGTTGTTGTTTCTTAGCTGGCCCCCATTTCCTGTCTTTACAACATATAGATTAAACTCACCTCGTGACAGTCTCGTCTTTCACTCTTAGAAACCCATGCACACATTCCAACTCAGAGGAAAAAAGAGAAAGACAAATGCAAGCATCCTCGTCTTGAAGCACTCATCACTTCTGCTCCCATTCCATTGGCTGCACAGCCCCATGAACAACGAAGACCATGAAATGTAGTATCCAGCTAAGAGACCATCTTAAACCAAGGGGCTTCTTTTACTGACAAGAACATGGGAACATCAAATACTGGGGAACAATGATCAATCTCTGCATCAATCGGTCTCCATATTTTTCTTCAATTTTTTCTCTCTTTGGTTCAATTTTATCTGGACATACGCTACTTTAATGGACAGTGACTAACCTGATGTCTTTCTTTTCTAAATGCTGACAGGATGATTTCTCTTTATTGCTATTGTTGACAAGTTTCAGTATGATCTCTGCGAATGAATTAATTCATTAATTTTGAATTACTTTGAAGTCTTTTTTTTAGACTAAGAATACTTTTTTCTGTTTTCTTATTATTTGTGTTCCATTTGATCTGTAAGTAAGTCCTACTGACTGCATTGCTGATAAATATCTCTATAACTATTCTTTTCTCTCTCATTGTTTCATTCCTTGATCCTTTTCTGTTTTATTGGTTTGTTTCTTCCATTAATAAACTGCCTCCATTTAATTTTTTTTCAAAGGATCATTCATTCAAAAACTAATTTAAAATGTACAGGTATGTAATTTTTCTATATTACTTCTATTCACAGGAGACCCATGCGTGCTAACTATTGGCCTGTTGTAACAGAGAATCAGGCTTGACTCTATCTCAACATTACAAAGGGGCCTCCCATCCAGAATAGAAGAAAAGAAAAAGAAAATCAAGTCCACACAAACTGGATTTCTTGTGACATTTTCATTCTCTCTCATATTCTGCTATGGTTTGGAAGATAGAAGCTCTGTTATTAATCCTACCAGAAGGGCCACACTACAGAACATAGTACAGTCATAGCCATTGCTAAAACCTTCATCTCTGTATGAAACAGATGGACTCATAAGGAAAGGCCTTCTTTATGCCCAGGTCTCTGTTTTATGGCAGCCGTATCAGGATCAAGCAAGGGAAATCCAACTGTTTGGATCCCAATGCTACTAGTTCACAAAGGTAAGATACACTTTCAAATTGAGCATCCTGAAGTCCCTTCAACCCATTACCATTTACTGCCTGTGTGTGTTTTGTTTGTTTGTTTGTTTGTTTGTTTGTTTGTTTGTTTGTTTAAGTTTTTATTGTGAATTGAGTGATAGTTTATATAGGACAACATTGGTTTTACACTCTTCAGTTCATTGCAATGATTACAGTCTCCTCCATGCAACATCATTCAACAGTATTTGCTTCTATCCCCTCTGGGTTCTTGGGGGCAGTTTTGAGGTGGAGGTACACAAAAACGCTCAGGAATATATAATCATTTAAACAACCAACAGGCACATTCTACAAGCCGGCCTCCTGGCCACCAGCACACTGCCTTTCTCTTTCCATGAGTCTAGAGTCCTCAGCTGCTCTATTTCTCCATATCCTCATCTCTGCCTCCATCTCTGGTGTTGCTGCTTTTCTGAATAGGATCCCACATTCCGCTTCTGCTCTTCTCCCTTGATGCTCCTAGTGTCCTCTGTTCCTGAACTGTAAGATTAACTATTCCCCCCTTTTTGTTACAAAACTTCTACCTTTACAGTTGTTACAGTTGCAATTAGTCATGATAACAATTATTCACAATTGAAACATAAGAATCTTATCCCCCATCTCCTTTCAGCAGACCTGTCTAAACAAGATAAAAACTATTCAGTGAGGTACTGCCTGTGTTTTGATGAGAATACTTTAACCTTTCTGTGGAAGGAGTTATGAGTAAGCTATGATAGGGACTCCTCTGACTTACAGGTATGCCATAGCTTTCTCAGGAGTAGTGTCATTATTTTATCTTTTTAAATTATTATTCAAAATCCACTGGCAAATTCTTAGCAGAGATTTCTATAAGTTTCTGGTATGTATACATTCCAAGGAGAAATATAAGAAGAGGTAGGGGAGCAGAGAGGGAACGTTGAGTGGGTTATTTTCAAGGGTATTTACAAGTTAATCAGTAAATTCGGAGTAGAGCAAATGACTACCAAGTTTGGCTGCCAACTGAAAGCTTGGAGGTTTGAGTCAATCCAGAAGCTCCTTGTAAGAAAGTTCTGGTGATCTACTTGTGAAAAGTAAAGCAATGTAAAACTTTACGGAGCACAGCTCTATTCTGCCATACATAGGGTTACCATGAGTTGGAGTCACCAGGATGGCACTGGTTAGAAAAAGTGGGGGCTTTATATCTGTGCTGATAAGCTATCAATTCACCCAAATTTGCTGCCCTACTGCTTAAAAAATGCTCAAGTGTTCCCAAATCACAGTACATTAATGATCACGTAGTGGTACACAGGGTCGCTATGAGTCAGTACCTACTTGATGGCACCTGACAACAACAAAAGTGATCAGACAGCAATCTGTGCCAACTACACACATCTCCTCTCCACCCCCTGCCCCGGGCCTGGTCTTTCCAGGATTTTGTAGTTTCCAGTCCCAATGCTTATTTTGAACGTACCGGATGTGGCCCAGGAAGCACTCATCCTGTGTGGCTTTCTCATAAGCCACCAGAGTTTCCTCAGATTCCAAACTCAAGACTTGAGGTTGGCTACAGGTGTGCATTGGGACCCAGACTACAACAAAATTCCTAGTGTGGTTCATTATTTAGTAGATGTCAAGTGTTATTACCCCTAATGATAAAACCAGGTTCAAGACTGTGCAAAATAAGCAATTTTCTGCCATTATACATGTCACTTTTCCACAGAAAAATTCAAACACCATGTCTACACCATCAAGAATCCATACAGATCTCACATTCAATGCAAAGAGCTGGTTGCTGCTCATAAGGACTATTCAGCACGTTTTGGTCAGTCATGAATCTCTTTAGTTGGTCAGGACTAGAGTTGTTCTGAGACCTTTGGGTCCCTGTTATAGTGCAGAAACAAGTATTTTGTTACAAGTACAAAATCATAGCAATTAGTCAGGGAAGGAAGGTGTCAGGTTCACAGTTCCTGACGCAGAGTTAGGTTTCCACACTTGGATTATTCACAATATTGTTGTAGTCAACTTATTTAAGGCCATACTGAGATGTCAAATAACTACATTTTAATTTCCTTAGTAATGTTCCCCCCTTGGTAGTTTTTATGGGCTGAACTGTTACTCTCTTTAGGGAAAAAAAAAATTATATATATATACTACTTTAATCTGTATTTTGGGTCACCTAGATCTCCTCCGTGTTGTGTTTTTTAATGAAGATAATCTTACAGAGGTCATTTTTAACATGCAAAATACACACTGGGCTCAAAATACACAGATCCAAAATAGCTTTTAATCCCTTTACAATTTGGACAATACTTTTGCCTAAGCACATTCTCTTCTTTCACTTCTAGAAAGGTACAAGCTGTGCAAGCAGGTGCTAAACTATTCAGGAAGTGCAAGAGGAGTTCAGCGAAGGAGTAGTCCCCAAGGTATAGTAGCGGGAAATGCATTATGAACAATTCAGGCCTGGGGTGAGGATAAAAGATAAATGGGATGTGGAGAAGGAGTTGGAAAGGAGAAGATAGTGTGGTTGAAGGACAGCTTACACAGAGGCCAGGAGGCGGAAGTCAAATAATTTCACCAAATAAATCAATGCAAGGCACTGCTCTAGATTCTACTGGATAAACAAAGAATAATAAGCTCTATCAATGAGGAGATACTATGGATTGAACTGTGTTCCACAAAAACATACATTGAAGTCCTAACACCCAGTTCCCAGGAATGCAACCTTATTTGGAAATAGTGACTTTGCAGCTGTAATGAGCTCATTTAACATGAGGTAATACTGCAGTAGGGTGTGCCTTAATCCAATATGACTGGTGTCCTTATAAGAAAAGGAGACGAGACCCAGAGACAGAGAAACAGAGGAAGCTAGCCATGCGATGACAGAGGCAAAAATTGGAGTTCTGCTGCCACAAACCAAGGAGCACCTGGGATCACCAGAAGTCAAAAGCCAGGAAGGATCTCCTCCTAGAGACTTTAAAGGGAATATGGCCCTGCTGACACTCTGAATTCTGACATTTAGCCTTCAGAGTTGTGAGAGAATAAATTTATGCAGGTACAAGCCACCTACTTTGTGGCCATTTGTTGCAGCATCCCAAGACACTAATACAGTGGTATGGAAAAAAAAAATTTTAAATACAAACAAAAATAAATTAAATTTCAATTGGTGACTGTTTTGTTCTATATATTCACATCATAATAAAAGTGTTAATTAGTGGTACATTTCAGAATTAGAAGTGATGATACAAGACGTTTCAGTGATACAGTTGCCATATGCAGAGATGTGATCATGAGGATGTCTGAGGACTGAGACATTAACACCTGGGAGTATGGTAGCAAGCAGGATAAGAAAAGAAGGATAAAGAGGAGTCTTGTAAGTCTGATAGCACTTGAATTTAATAAACTAAGTAGCAGGGAACCTACTTGGATTCTTAGACCAAGGATTGAAATGAAGGAGGCAGAACTTTCTTACTACACTTGTTGTTGTTGGTTCCAACTCATGTTGTTGTTAAGTGCTGTTGAGTTGGCTTGGACTCACAGCAACCCTGTATAGGGTTTCCGAGGAGCAACTGGTGATCTTGAACTGCCAACCTTGCAGTTCTAACCAACCTTGCAGTTGAGCACATTAACCCACAGTGCTATACCAGGACTCCAACTCAGAGCGACCTTGTATAAGGTTTCCAAGGAATGGCTGGTGAGTTTGAACTGCTGACTTTGTGGTTAGCTGTCCAGTGTTAATCCAAAGTGCCACCCAAGTAGGATATCTAAACTTTCCATTAAGAGTTTACACAGTTATTTCAATTCCGTTGTTTCATTTAGTCCTCATAACACTATAAGAAAAGTAAATATTAAACCAATCTAAAGGTAAGAAAATCAAGACTAAGATCTCATTCACTAGCTGTTTTGTTTTGTTTTGTTTTTGTCTCAAGTCCAGTGTTCTTTCTACTCTTGCTTTATTCCATGGGGCAGGCATGGATTCACTTAGCTTGTATGGAAACCTGCTCTCTGACCAACCTATTCACAATAGGGTTCACAATAGCACTATTGTTGTTGTTAGGTGCCAGCAACTTGGTTCCAGCTCATTGTGACCCTATATACACCAAATACTGCCTTGTCCTGCACCATCCTCAGGATCACTGCTCTGCTTGAATCCACCTTTGCAGCCACTGTCTCCATCCACCTAGTTGAAGTCCTTCTTTTCGCTGACTCCTTTACTGAGCATGATGTACTTCTCCGGGGACCAGTCTTCTCTCCTGATAATATGTCCAAAGTACACAAGACAATCTTTTTCTCTCTCTCATTAACTAAAGTCCAGACTTTTTTGGATATTACTGATTTTTGCACTAATGTCCTTTTTCTGTTCCAGAATTCCATTCAGGATCCTACCATGCAATTAGTCATTATATCTCTTAGACTCCTGTAATCTATGGCAGTTTCTCAGATTTTCTTTGTTTGTCATGATTTTTTGAGGCGTACTGGTGAGGTATTTTGTAGAATGTCCCTCAATTTAGGTGTGTCTGCTATTTCTCTCCTGATGATGGGTTTTCTCCTTATTGGAGCTATTGGTTTTGGGGAAGAAAGAGGTGAAGTACACTTATCAAATTTGTATGTTAATATATCGACATGACTTAATCACTCGTGACCTTAACTGTGATCATTTGGTTAAGGTAGAATTTGCCAGTCTTCTTTACTGTACAGTTATTATTTTTTTTGCCTTTCCATATTGTATTCTTTGAAAATGTGTCACTAAGTCCAGCCCACACTCGGGGGAGAACAGATGGGGATAAAGCTCTACCTCCTGCAGAAGGTACTATCCACTTAAACTATTTGGAATTCTTCTATAAATGAGGTTTTGTCCCTGCCTCCCAGGTATTTATTTATTCAGTCATTAATTTATAGCATTTATATCATCAAAGAGAAACAGCTAGGAATAGAGTACTACCATCAAAGAGAAACAGCTAGGAGTAGAATAACTATCATCAAAGAGAAACAGCTAGGAGTAGAGTACATTGAACTTCCTCAACTCAGAGACAGAAAGTTGCAACATCAAATAAGTGGCAATGGAGCAACAGCAGCAGCAGAACCAAGAGCAAGAGCAGGAAACAAAGCAGTGAGCTTCTCATCCCACAGAGCAAGTAAAGCTGAATAACTTTGGGCAGGAGATTTGCTTGCAGAGTGGGGTGCCTCAGAGCACTTAATTGAGGGAACTAGGCTTACTGACCCACAAAACTAGAACCAACTGCCTTCAGAATGAGGCTTATGGTGGGGTGAGATGGGGTGTCCTTTTATCAGCAATCCTAAAAAAAATTCTAAAAGATAGAGGCCTACCTGTGGACACAGCTGAGGAGAAGCTGTTCCTGAATGGAAAAAATGGTGCCCTGAGCAATTCTGATCCTCAATTGTAACCTGTTAACTTCTTTAATAAATCCTATAATGGTTAATATGATGTGTAAGTATTGTGTGGTCACGGCAATGAATCATCAAACTCAGTTGAGTAGAACTTGATGTGTGAAGAATGGTTGCTGCTACATTTTTTGCAGCTGTAGTCTTTGCTCTTTATCACAAGTGTTTCAGGTCCTCTTTGCTTTCAGCAAGAAAAGTGGTATTATATCTGTGTATCACAGGTTGTAATGAGTCTTCCTCCCATCCTAATGCCATATTCTTTTTCATATTGTCCAGTTTTGCATATTATTTGTTCAACATACAGATTGATTAAGTATTGTGAAAGAATACAATCCTGATACCCACCTTTCCTGATTTTAAACTACACAGTGTTCCCTTGTTCTATTGAACTGCCTCGTTGTCTATAAACAGGTTTCACCTGAGCACAATTAAGTGTTCTGAAATTCCCATTCTACCCATAATTTGGTAATGATACATACCAAATTTGGTATGTATCCATAATTTGTAATGATACATACAGTCAAATGCATATACATAGTCAATGAACACAGGTAAAAATCTTTCTGGTATGCTCTGCTTTTGTCAACATACATTTGACATCAGCAATGATATATAGCCTTCAATATCCTCTTTTAAATCTGGCTTGAATTTCTGGCAATTCATTGTCAATGTACTGCTGCAAACATTTTTAATTATCTTGGGAAACTTTATTTGCATGCAAATAAACTAATGATATTTTTGATACAATCCTTATTCTGTTGTATCACCTTTCTTTAGAAAGGGCACAATTATGGATATCTTTTAGTCAGTTAACCGAGTAGTTGTCTTTCAAATTTCTTGACATAGATAAGTGAGCACTTCTAGCACTGCATCCATTTATTGAAATATCTATTTCATCAATTGCTACAGCCTTGCTTTTCATCAACACCTTCAAGGCAGCTTGGACATCTTCCTTCAGTAACATCAGTTCTTGATCACATGCCTCCTCCTGAAATGGTTGCACATCAACCATTTCTTTTTGGTACAGTGATTCTTTTGATGCTTCCTGCATCATTCAGTATTTTGCCCACAGAATCTGTCAGTGTTGCAACTCAAGGCTAGAATTTTTTCTACAATTCTTTCTTATTGAGAAATTTCAAGTATGAGCTTCCCATTTCATTTTCTAACTCCAAATCTTCGCACACTTCATTATAATATGTTACTGTGCCTTCTTGGGTACAAAAAATGACAATTTCTACAGGTTCTGTTGCGTTCTTTTCTTTTCTCATCATCTTAACTGTGGTTTATCTTGTAATTCCTTGTATTCATTTTATAGTGACGCCACTACAATCTTATCTGCAGCACGAGAAGACTGTAGAGAAGTTGCTATAAAACTAACGCTAAGGATTATGAGATGGGACTATAGTTAAGAAGATGGAAGAAGAAGAATCAGTAAAACTTGTAAAAATTGTAGTTTCTTATGCTGCTAAAAGGGATGGGGCTGTGGTTGTATTTTATTTTCAAAATGGAATCCTAATTAGAAGTGACATAATTATGAAAATGGGGTCCAACTGTGGTGCTGTAGGGTAAATACTGGACTGCTAATTGCAAGGTCAGCAGTTCAAACCCACCAACCGCTCCTCACAAACCCTGCACTGAGTTGCTATGAGTCTGAACCAACTAAATGACACTTATCAATGACAAATTATGAAACGGAATATGAACACAGCAAACACACTTTTTCAGTCTTCTGTCTTTCACTGCTTCCAAGTGTCCAAACACACACACACACACACATATAACTCACACACCTAAACACAAGTTTCCCACATTAAGAAATATTTTTAAATATCTGTGTCCAAAGGTACCTTATGATACACAGATTCAACTATAAAAAATAAAAATCTGACAACTCAACAAGCTGAAGCAAATACAGCAAACTGGTAAAGAAAGAAATTCATTAATGAGCATTTATGGGCAAGCTTTGAGAAAGTAGGAAATGAGACTTTTTCTTTTATCAAGAAAAGTGCTGCTGTTGAGTAAATCACTCATTTCATTGTGTGAAATCTGAATCATCATAATAATTTTCTGGTTTTGTTGCAGTAGATAGATAATGACTGCCAAACTTACAATTTACTAAAAAAGCACTGCTTTCTGTGCTAACATATTCTTACAGAAAATGACCTCTGTAGAGCAATGCAGTGCATTTCTCCTGAGACTGTAGATGCTAGGGACTTTGGTACAATTGCAGTACCATTCAGAAATATGGACCTGTGAATGATTGAAGGATGAACAGGGAAGTGAGTGTTTAAGGTCAGTCATCTGAATCAAGTCCTGAGAGAGTGCATATGGAGTTACATAGGATGAAATCTGGGCCAGCATTCACATGCCTGATTATTGAAGTAAGAACAGCTGCATTTATTTCAACATTCTGAGCCTCACGCATACACATATGCTAGTGGAGCTTAGAGGTATAAATATAAGAAAATTATGAAATAGGATAATAAAAAATAAATAATATAGCCAAAACAAGTCCCCAGAAAGCCAAACACATGCCTCATCTAGCTTGGAAAATAAATCTGAAGAATTTACTCAGACATAGCACAGAAGCAGTGGGGAAATGTGAGGTTATGAGTTCTAAAAGGCAGAATGAGAAATTTTAACATGTATCTAATTGCAATCTTAACACAACAGAGTTAAAGTGTGGAGTACAGGGATTAGTTAAGGAAGTGATCACTGAAATTTTCCAGAATCAATTAAAGCCATATACCCCCAGATACAGGCAGCACAAAGTATACCAAACAGGTACACAGAAAACCATCACTAGTCAAATCATAATTAAAGTGAATAGCATTTAAGAAATAGAGAGAGAACACATCTTTAAAGCAGCCAAAGAGAAAACCTAGATCAACAACAAAAGAACAACTAGATCAGCAGCAGACTTCCTAGAAGCAATAATGGGAGACAGACAAGAATGGAATTTCTTTCAAAATGGTAAGAGAAATTTTCTGTCAATATAGGGAACTGTGTATCCAACAAAACCCTTTTAAGAATAAAATGAAAATCAAAGCATTTCATACTAAAAAAAATATAGAGAGAAACTAAAAAACTTCTAATGGATGTACTTTAGAAAGAAACAAAATCATCCCAGAAGGAAAATATGGGGTGTAAAAAGGAACTGTGAGAAAAAAAAATTTTTTTAAATAAAACTTGGTAAACATTCAGTATGACTAAACAAACAATATGGAAACTATATTGATAGCATGTAATTTGTGAGGTTTACAAAAGAAAAGACTGGCCAGCAATACTATGTGGATATAAAGGGAGTGCTTGGACTTCACTGCTAAGGTCCTTGGATGTTTCCACAAAACAACAGACGTTATTGAGTTGCCTTACATTTAATAAGTAAAACTTCATAGAAAGCTAACATGTAATGGAAATAAAATTTAATTTCCACAAGGTAGCAAATGAAATGTAGTAATGGAAAAGTATACAAAAGATTATTGGTGTCCTAGGTTGAATTGTGACCACTGAACTGGACCATAATTCTCAGGGGTTTGTCAGTTGGACAATGATGTAATTTGGCAGTTATGCAATTATATAAGTTGACAGCTACTCAATGACATAATCACCCTCTAAAGTGATCTGATGTGGATAATCCATCAGTTGTTAGGGGATTAGGGTGAGACCCAGTTTGATAAAAGGGAGTTTCACTGGATATAGGCTGAATCATCTTTCGTGTATTAAGAGACAAAAGGAAAGATAAGTGAACATAAAGGAAGGGACATGTCTACTACCAAGAAAGAAGATCCAGGATCGGAGTACATCCTTTGGACCCAGGGTCTCAGCACTAAGAACCTCCCAGACCCAGGGGAAAGTTGATGCCAGGAAACAAGTGCAAGGAGGCTTTAAAATCTTCATGGAAAATGGAATAAAAGATAATGAATTTTCCCACAAACTTTTTGAAACCCTCTCAGAGATCTCCAGAGAAGACTGGGCCCACAAGTAATGAAAGGATATGAAGATTTGCCTCTAGTGCTAACAGAGAGAGAATTCCCCAAGAGCTGGTACTCTGAAGTCAGATTTGTAGCCTAACTATCAACACTCATGGAAGCAGCAGTCAAGAAATCAAACAACATATTGCATTAGGCAAATCTGCTGGACAAGACCTTTTTAAAGTGTTGAAGAGCAAAGATGTCAGCTTGAGGACTAAGCTGCACCTGACCCAAGCCATGGTATTTTCAATAACCTCATATGCATGTGAAAGCTGGACAGTAAGTAAGGAAGACTGTAGAAGAATTGCCACATTTGAGTTATGGTGTTGGAGGAAAATATTGAAAGTGCCATGGGCTGCCAAAAGAACCAATAGATCCATTTTGGAAGAAGCGCAGCCAGAGTGCTGCTTGGAGGCCAAGATGGCCAAACTTCATCTCTCATACTTCTGACATATTGTCAGGAGAGACCAGTCACTGAAGAAGGATATCATGTTTGGTAAAGTGGAGGGTCAGAGAAAAAGAGGAAGACCCCCAACTAGATGGATTGGCCAAGTGGCAGCAATGATGGACTCAAGCGTGGCAACAATAGTGAGGTCGGCCCAGGATCGGGCAGTGTTTCGTTCTGCTGTGCATAGGGTCGGTACCAACTTGATGGCACCTAACAACAACAACAAAAATATATATAAGATATAATAAGTTTCTGTTTGTTAAAGAAATATTTGTGATATTTCTGTTATAGTGGTGGTGGTAGTGGTTATATGCTGTGGAGTCGGAACCGACTCATTGCGACTCTGTACAGGGTTTCTGAGGCTATAAATCTTTATGGGAGCAGAAAGCCTCATCTTTCTCCCGCGGAGCGGCTGGTAGTTTTGAACTGCTAACCTTAAGGTTCGCAGCCCAATTCGTAACCACTACACTACCAGAGCTCCTTTCTGTTATAGTTGTTGTTGTTGTTAAGTGCTGTTGAGTCGGTTGTGACCCATAGCAACCCTGTACAGGGTTTCCGAGGGTGTAAATCTTTACAGGAGTAGAAAGCCTTATCTTTCTCCCGTGGAGCGGCTGGTAGTTTCGAACTGCTGACCTTAAGATTCGCAGCCCAATTCGTAACCACTACGCTACACTATATAAAAGAACCTTGATAGCATTGCGGGTTACATGTTGGGCTGCTAACCACAAGGTCAGCAGTTCAAATCCAACAGCTGCTCCATGGGAGAAAGATGAAGCTTTCTGCTCCCATAAAGACTTACAGGTTCAGAAGCCCTATTTGGGGTCACTATGAGTCACAATGGACTTGAAGGCACACAGCAGCAACAGAAGTAGCACTAGATGACTAAGACAATAAGAAAGGGAGGTGTGAGAGAGCATACAAAAAGCAGGATATGCAGAAACTAAATAATATGGCAGAAATCAATCCAAAAGTGCATAGACTCATTTCATCAGTTAAAAGACACAGGTCCTCGCCAAAAGGCAATCATAAGCAGAACAAATAGAATCTAGTTACAGAAAACAAAGAATGTAAGTTCCTGAAAACTTAAATTTAGCCTATCACTTAAAATTAAAGTATGTGTCACTAATATAAAGACTAAAGTGTGTGACGAAGAGAGAGCTCAGTGGATCACTAGTCTGCAAAGGAGCAGGTATAACATGTCTTAAATGCCCAGTCTTCTATTTGTTGTATTGTGTGATCTTAGCCAATTAGTTAACCTGAACTTTATTTTCCAAAGTAATAGGATTGAGATAGTAGTGGTACCTACTTCACAGAGTTATTGAGTAATTCATATAGTTATTTAGCGCATATTATGCTATATTATATGTAAAGTTCTTAGCACAATGCCTGGAAAATTATTATTCGTGTGGACTGAGGTAGCTGGACAAACTTTATATTGTGGAAATCCTTTAATGTGAGGATGATGGTGTGCTGTGGAGTAGCTTCCAACTCACAGCGACCCTGCCCAGGGTTTCCGAGGCTGTTAATCTTTATGGGAGCAGAAAGCCATGAAACAGCTGGTACTTTCAAACTGCTGACCGTGAAGCTAGCAGGCAAAATCTTAACCACTACGCTACCAGATCTTGGTGGGTAGAATTAGGGAAGGTGAGTGGAAAGAAGGATAGAAAATAGAAAAAACCGATGAGCAAAGCTTAAGAGAGAAACCTGATAAAGATGAGATGTGACCAGCCTGGAGTAAATGGAACACAAGATGACTGGCTGGGGAATACATCCTGTTTCCTCAAGACCCTTTTTCTTCTTTGCTTCATTCTCCCTCCAGGATGTCTTGCTGGTTACCATGAGAAAACAGCTGTACTTGACAACAGCTGTGTGTGCATTCATCATATATA
>NW_006408682.1:3442700-3456245 GCF_000296735.1 Chrysochloris asiatica
GTGTCACCAGCAATGTCATGAGAAATTTAGAGAGAAAAATGTGGTCTGTGCAATTAGTAGCCCTCAGGCAATAAAGCTTCTGTATCTCAATATGTCAGAACAATGCAAGGTCTAAGGAGACAGATCCCATTACCCGAGCAGATGCCTGAACTCTAAGTGTTGTTGGCTTCACAATTCACACACACATGCACAGACACTGCACACCCCTATGTACAAGCAGACGCACATACACACATGCAAAATAATTATTCAAACATGGCAAGAGCAAAATTTGCTTATATCTAGCTTTATTTTAATTCCATATTTATATTCTTGCACTGTTCCCTTATTTTGAACCTTGAAAACAAGTCCTATCAATGTTAAATTTATTTTAGGAATAATTAAGTATATTCTTCAGAGCTTACATTATTCAAATAGTATTCTATGTTTGAATCTGTCTTGAATAATGAATTCATTTATGTACATTGAGAATCCAGCGATTGTAATTTTATAAATATATAATTCTCTCTCTCAACAGTAAAATGCTGTATGACATTATTATCTTATTCTCATGGTCAACTTATAACTATATAATAGAAAACATATTTCTGTTTAGAACATTGAGTATGATTAAATTTGAATAGAAAATCTTTGTCACAAAGAATCCAACACTTGTAGAACACACCAAAACAGTTTTCTGAATTATCTGCTTGTCTTTATGCCAACATACAGCAATTCTTTGTAGTTTCAGTATTTGCTCAATTTAGTTATGAACCAAAAAGTATTGGTCTTTTCAACACTCCTCTTGGCAGCATAGTGGAAAACAAAGCTACCTATAGATTATGTTTTAATTTGCCCTGAACTTTGTAAAGAAAAACTTGTTCAACATGTGTGTGTATGTGTGTAATGGGAAATGAGTAATCCAAAGGGTCAGCTAACTCAAGACAATTTTTGTTTCGATTTCTATTCTATACAGCATAATTTAGAAAACTATATGGGCTATATCTTCTATGAAAGTAATTTCTTCTATTGTAAAGAGGTTTATATTGAATCGGTTTTAAATGCTTTTTAAAAGAGAGAGAGAATTAGCTCATTACAATCAGAGTGAAGTCTAAATGAATATAATGTATGTCATCATATTTTAAGGTTAAAAAAAATTATTCAAGAAGTCCACCATTACATGAACAGCAGATCCAGGGAGTTATGGTGCTCGGCATAATACATAAGCCCATGTTTTTCTGAAAAACGAACAGAAATCTAGCAAGCAAAAGTCAGAAAATAGTATGTAAGAGTTAGAAGACAGTTGCAGTATGCTAACTGGTCAGTTTACCATTAAACTTATTAAGTCCAATCTTGTCTTCCATATTGTAAGAGGAATATGAAGACATGACTAAAGTTCAACACCCCCAACCCACTGATATTGAGTTAATTCCAACTCATAGCAACCCTACAGGTCAGGGTTTCTGAGACTATAAATTGTGTGTGTATGTGTGTGTGTGAATTATGTGATAATTTACATGGGAGAACATTAGCTTTACATTCATCCTATCCTATATCATTACATTCCCATGTTATAATCCCCTGCATGTATCATTAACCAACCAAATGGTACATCCCTGGTCATCAGCACACAGCCCCTCTCCCTCTCTGGGCCTAGAGTTCCCAGTGGCTCCATCTCTCCATGTCATTGTCTCTGCCTCCATCTCTGGTGTCATTATTTCTCTGGGTAGGGTCCCACTCTCTGCTCTTCTCCCTTGCTAGTCCCAGGGATCTCCACTCCTGGACTACAAAATCAACCACTCCCCTCCTTTTGCTACAAAATGTCTACCTTTACATTTCCAACCTTCACAGTCAGTCCTGATAACAATTATTTGCTATCCACATCTCCGTTCATCAGTCCTGCCCAGACAGATTGAATACTACTCAGTGGAGATTCTACCTTCCTCCACCCCCTCTGGATCTCAGCTTCCTCTTGAAAGCTTGTAACCCAGTCACTTCTTGCTTTTGTAGGACCTCTTCCCACCCTATTTTGCAAAGCCAATGTCCAAGTTGCCCATCCCTGTCTACTCTGTGTATTGAGGGGTGGGAATGATCCTCGCTGTAAAGATTTGTTCCCTCTTTTGAGCTACTGCATCCATAGGTGTAGGTCAAGTTTATCAAATTGTATCAGATTACTCTTTTTTTCTTCTTCTTTCTTCTTCTAGTTGAGCTCTGATCATCCAGTCATTGAAGCCAGGTCAAGTAGATATTATGTGTAAGTGTGGGTATTCTTGTGCATAGGCCCTCTCTTCTTATCAGTTAATGCTTCATTCTTCACTCTAGCCCTCTGTGGCTATGTCACTGACTCTGGTCCCAGGAGTCCCTAGGTCTTTCCAAACTAATGGCCATCCAGGTGAGACTGTAAATTTTTACCAGAGCAAACAGCTTCATCTTTCTCCACGGAGCAGCTGGTGGGCTTGCACTGCCTACCCTGTGGTTAGCAGCTCAGAGCTTAACCCACTGCATCAACAGGGTGTCTTTGATTAAAAGTCTAGAGAAGACTAATTCAATAGATCAAACAAACAGAAATTAAAACCCAAGGAAGAAAATAAATGAATAATTTTGATGTTGTTGTTGTGTGCCATCAAGTCGATTCTGACTTATAGCGACCCTGAATAGAGTTTCCAAGGAGCATCCAGTGAGGTTGAACTACTGACCTTGTAGTTCAAATGACTTTGCTTTCTGACACATTAGCCCACAGTGCCACACCGGGACTCCAACAGATTAATTAGGTTAGTATGATTTTGCCTGGCTATAGAAAGCATGCACCATATTCTGGTATAAATGTTTTCTATGCTTTGACTTGTTTGTTGTCACTCAACCCTAGAAAGTGAATCAGGAAACAGAGACAGAGAGGAGTTAAATAACGTGACCAAATTTCCTCAGCAGAACTGGGATGGCGGCCAGAAAAGCTGTCCCTAGAACATACGCTACTAAGTTCAGAAACCCCAAAAGCTCACCTTTTGTAGCACTCTGACTTTGGCAGTACAATACTTCACTAAGCCCATTTTTACCATTCGTCTGTCAGTTTGTTGTACTGTGGTGGCTTGTGAGTTGCTGTGATCCTGAAAGCTATGCCACCAGTATTTAAAATACCAGCAGGGTCACCCATGGTGGACAGGTTTCAGATGAGCTTCTAGACAAAGACAGACTAGGAAGAAGGAGTGACAAACTACTTCCGAAAATTCAGTCACTGAAAACCTTATGAACAGCAGAAAAACACTGTCAGATATATTGCCAGAAAATGAGCCCCTCAGGTTAGAAGGCACTCAAAATGTGAGTGGGGCAGAGCTGCCTCCTCAAAGTAGAGTTGACCATAATGACGCAATTGGAGTAAAGTCCAATGGAGAAAAGCCCACGGGACCTTCATTTGCTGATGGGGCACAACTCAAAATGAAGAGAAACAGCTGTAAACATCCATTGAAAATCAGAACATGGAATGTAAAAAGTATGAACCTAGAAAAATTGGAAGTTGTCAAAAATAAAATGGAAAACTGTAGTACATACACACAGTGGAATATTATGCTACCTTGAAGAATAACAAGGAAGCTGCAAGCCACCACATAACATGGATGAACCTTGAGGACATTATGCTGAGTGAAATGAGTCAGTCACAAAAAGAGAAATACTGCATGGGACCACTACTGTAAAAGACTAAGAAAAAGAAACCATATAAAAGGGGTGTAGGGGGAATTCTTTGTTGATTTCTGGGAAGTTGGTGGTGGGTGAGGGGAGAGAAGGGAAGGTGGAGCACAGGGCAGGGATTAGACACAGGAAAGTTTGGGTGCTGGGGAGGGGGGCAATATACGAGGAGGGAGAGGGAAATGGAAGAACAAAGCAGATGGGAGAACAATTAGGCATGTTTGAATGGGCTAAGTGGGACAGAGATAAAGAACGATGTATGCACAACCTTAGAACTGCAGGGCTCTGGGATACAGAGATTGAGTCATGGTTGGAATGGCTGAAAGGGGGGAATGACGTTAAGATGCTTGGCTGTCTTTTGAATCTTGGTCTTCCTTGCATTATAATATAAAATAGACACTGGAGGGGGAGAGAAAGGAATACTCAGAAACATCACCATAGAAAGCTTGTAAGTCTGTCTTCTGCCTATAACTGATTGGAATACCTAAAATGGGGCTACAACGTGCCCAGTGAAGGAGGCTTCCTACGGAGCCTTTGCAATACATAAGACTATAGGTAGAAGCCTGAACTACATCCAGATCTCCAGAGATGGGAAATTTCCACTTGAAAGGATGAGCAGACCAGCCTGGAGCAGCTAGAAGAACAGAAGATATTTCTTGAAAGAAAGACCTACAGGAAAAATGCAAAACAATAGAGGCAGATGGACTGTTACTACAAGAACAAACAAGTTGCTTGCCCAGGAAACATCAAGGCAAGTGGTCGGGTCCCCTCAGTGCAAACCCCCTTCCAAGACTAAGACTCAACGGAAATACATGCTCTGATTAGTGACCATACTCATCACCGATAGGGGGAAATGAGGTAAAAGCAGCAATGAAGAGGCAAACTAAGCCCTACAATGTTCGGTGGGCTTCTGTGGACCCGGGTGGAGATCCGGTTGGCCAGCAGTATGGGGAGACCTGGGAACTCTTGGGCCCAGAGTCAGTGGCATGGCCATGGAGGACTGGAGTGGAGAGTGAAGCTACCAGCCGATAGGAAGAGAGGGCATATGCATAAGAACACCCACACTTGCAGTTGGTACCCACTTGACCTGGCTTCGATGACTGGTTGATCAGAGCTCAACCAGGAGAAGAAAGAAGAGGAAAAAAAGAGTAATCTGATACAATTTGATGAACTTGACCTACACCTATGGATGCAGTAACTCAAGGGAGGGAACAAATCCTTACAGCAAGAATCATTCCCACCCTTCTCCACACACAGAATAGACAGAGATGGGCAGCTTGGACATTGGATACCCAAAATTGGGGTGGGGGAGGGACTACAAAGGCAAGAAGTAACTGGCTTAAAAGCTTTCAAGAGGGAACCTAGAGCCAGGGGGCATAGAGGAAGGCAGAATCTCCAGTGAGTACTATCCAATCTGTCTAGGCGGAGCTGATGAAATGAAATGCAGATGGATCACTTGTGTTACAATAGTGAATAATTGTTATCAGGACTGATTGTGAGGGTTGGAAATGTAAAGGTAGACTTTTATAGCAAGGAAGGTAGTGATTAACTCTTCAGTCTAAGAGCGAAGGTCTCTAAGACCATCAACGGAGAAAAGCCGAGAGCGGGACCCTACCCAGAGAAGCAGTGAGGCCCGAGATAGAGGCAGAGACAATGACATGGAGTGATGAAGCAGCTGGGGACTTTGGATCCAGAGAGGGAGAGGGACTGTGTGCTGAAGACTGGGGGGAGGGGGGGAAGAGGAGGGCGTGTAGGGGGCGGGTTTATAGGGCATACCCTTTGGTCGTTGATGATGCATGGAGGGGATTGGAAGCATGGCAATGAAACGATATACAATAGAATGAATGTAAAACTAAAGTTCTCTCATGTAAACTTTCATATAATTCACAATAAAACATTTTAAAAAATTAAATGGAACGTATAAACATCGATATCTTAGGCATTAGTAAGCTGAAATGGACTGGCACTGGCCATTTTGAATCTGACAAGCACATGGTTTACTATGCCAGAAATGACAAATTGAAGAGGAATAGTGTTGCAGTCATTGTCAAAAAGAACATATCCAGATCAGTCATGAGATACAACGCTGTCTGTGATAGGATAATATCCATGTGCCTACAAGGAAGCCCAGTTAATACCACTATTATTCAAATTTACACACCAACCACTAAAGCCAGTGAGGATGAAATAGGAGAATTCTACCAACTTCTTCAATCTGAAATTGATCAAACATGCAATCAAGATATATTAATCATTACTGGTGATTGGAATGCAATGGTTGGGAGCAAAGAGGAAGGATCAGTAGTTTGAAAATATGGCCTTGGTGATAGAAATAATGCTGGAGAACACAGATAGAATTCTGCAAAATCAATGATTTGTTCATTTCAAATACCTTCTTTAGACAGCATAAGAGATGACTATACACATGGACCTCACCAGATAGAATACATAGAAATCAAATTGAATACATCTGTGGAAAGAGACGATGGAAAAGCTCTATATCATCAGTCAAAACAAGGCCAGGGACAGACTGGAACAGACCATCAATTACTCATATGCAAATTCAAAATGAAGCTGAAGAAAATGAAAACAAGTCCACGAGAGCCAAAATATGACCTTGAATATATCCCACCTGAATTTAGAGATCATCTGAAGAACAGATTTGATTTTGACCTTACACAGAACCAAAGTTTTCCCACCCACTTTGGTGTACAAATCTATCCTCTACTGTACAAATCCAACATCGTTGAGGAAGAATTGCTGTTGTTGTTAAATGTCATTGAGTCAGTTCCTACTCATAGTGACCCTGTGAGCTTGAACTGCCGACCTTGCAGTCCAGCGCATTAACCCGCAGCGCCACACCAGGACTCCTGAGGAGGGATGGTCTCCTCCTAAGTATTTTCTCTAAGGTATCTTTCCCTCACTCGCCGTCTATAAAGTGTTTTCTTTAAAGTAAAGATCGCCTTTACTCTCTACATCTAGGCAAAATGTTGTTGTTGTTATGTGCCGTGGAGTCGGTTCCGACTCTTAGCCACCCTGCATAGGGTTTCTGAGGCTGTAAATCTTTACGGGAGCAGAGTACCTTATCTTTCTCCTGCAGAACATACTGATAGTTTTGAACTGCTGACCATGAGATTAGCAGGCTGATTCATAACCACTATGCTACCAGAGCTCCTTACATCCAGGCAAAATAGCACTAACGTATCTACTTGCATTTGAATTTTGGTGTTGGCGAAGAATATTAAAAGAACCACGGACTGCCAGAAAAAAAACCAAGTCTGTATTGGAAGAAGTACAGCCAGAATGTTTTGTCTCTCAAACTTTGGACATGTTGTAGGGACCAATACTTGAAGAAGGTCATCATGCTTGGAAAAGTGGAGGGTCAGCAAAAAAGAGGAAGATCCACGAAATGAACTGGCACAGTGGGGAGGGTAACAACAATTGTGAGGATGGTGCAGGACCAGACAGTGCTTTGTTCTGCTGTGCATAGGTAATTATGAGTCAAAACCAACCCAAAGGCATCTAACAACCACAATAGTGTCTTTTTATTTTCTCCCTTGGGCCTTAGTTTCTGCATGTTTGGTCTGTTGAATTAGTCTTTCCTGTAGCATTGTGTTGCTAACCATAAGGTCATCAGTTCAAACCTACCAGCTATTTCTTGAGAGAAAGATGAGATTTTTCTGCTCCAGTAAATATGTACAGCTTTGGAAACCCTATGCAGACTTATTATGAGTCAGAACTGAATCTAAGGCACACAACCACCATAAACCAGTCAAAGGTGCTCTGTTAGAACAGTTGTGTTAAGTGCTGGACTGCTATCCTTAAGTTGGGCAGTTCAAACCCACCAGCAGCTACATATGGGAGAATGATGAAGCTGTCTACTCCCTTCAAGATTTACAGTCTTGGAAACTCTGTGGAGCAGTTCTCCTGTGTCCCACAGGGTCACTAGGAATCAGGATAGACTCCATAGTAGCGGGTTTGCTTTGGGTTTATATATGCTTATCATCCTCCTTCTACCTGAGACTGCACCAGAGCCTGGAACTATTCTGGAAGGTGGCCACCTGGTGAGGAAGACTGTGAAGAAGCCAGGGCTTATAATACTAGGACAGAAGGCCTCATCCAATACTACAAAGTATGATGTAAGTGTTAGTTGCTAATTACTATTAGTTACACATTACTATTCCTAGGGTGTGATTGCAAAGGAGTAGTCAAAAAAGAGATTTTGAAACGTATTTTAATGTTCAAAGTGGAATCTAACTAACATAAGAGGGCTAAGTGTTTAGAAAATGAGAAACAAAACTCAAATTCACTTATGAAATGAGAGAGATCAGAAAGACTTCCTTAGGGTATACAAATTGAAATAATGGAAACACTGGGATTCATTCCTACAACACCTTGTAAATGTGAGACTTCCAAAGCCAGAGATATTCCCAATATCTACCCTAGTATTCTTCTTCTAAATTTGCTTTCATGCAATTTTCAATTATTTCTAATCCCTACAACTTCATATAACTGGGAAGCACCTCACACTGAATTATTGGTTTGCTCTCACTTAAAGGTTGCTGCTTAACACACACATTCCAAACAAATATAGAGTTTATTTTAGAATTTTGGAAAAATAAAATGTTACTCCCTTGGAAGAGACAAAATATATCAATGAGAAAGAAATTTTACAGTGTATTGGAGAAGCTATCAAATTAGACAATTATCTAACTAAACCTTGAGTCCCATTGTGGCGCTGTTGGATAAGCACTGGACAGCTAACCACAATATGTCTGCAAGGTTGGTGGTTCGAGTCCACCAGTCTCAACTCAGAATCCCTATAAAGGGTCTCAAAAGGTCATTGAGGAAAAAATTTCATGGTTGGCAGCAGCAGAGCAGAGTCAGGTAGGACAGGCTTCATGGGGGCGGGGCTGAAACCCAGAGATGGGGCTCTCACGAAACTGCACCAGAGCTCTGGATCTAATATAAAGGTCTGGGAGTCAGTTTCTCGCAACTGCAAGTGGACAAATCATGGTATAAAAGAAAACATTGAATTTTGGAAATTGGCAAGGGGCTCCCTTTGTGGTCATCCCACCTGGGCGGAAGTCAGAGGGCAGGACTACACACAGACTGGCACAGGGAAGCTGCACTAAAAGCAGGGAAGCAACATTTGCAAAAGGAGGTGTGGAGTGATTCTACACGGTTTTTTTTCCCCCTCCTCTTCCCTGTCATGCCTTCTTTGCCCAGCCCAGACACTTTTAGGAGGGTGGGTGAGCAACCCCCCCCTCAAAAAAATGTCCAGCATTGAGACCACAGCTTTCCCATGGCACAGAAAGAAAGAGACCCATCAGTCCAAGGGCAAATCCTTTGGCTGCTGGTTTTGACTTCTGCCTGTGGGTCCCAGCCCTAACGTTAACTTGTGTGGAACAATTGACCCCTGCCTACCCAGAAAGGGAAAAATGTAGGTTTGGCCTGACAGACAAACCATATGAAAAATCTCTAAAACCCCAAATAAAAAGACACAACTATTTCAATAATTATGCTGTGCATGCACAGATACTTAACTGACCTTCAGAGACAAAAAATAGTAAACAATCTTACTCCCACTAACTTCTCAATATCTAGCTGCACATCTCTATGGTGGCGACTACGGGAGGGGCCTGAGAGAGTGAACATTCCAATCCACTACTTGAGGCTTCTACAGTGCACATACAAAATTTTTGTTTCAAAGTGGAGGTTCTTGTCTCTGCTTTTATATTGCTTCTACTTTTGGGTCCTTTGATCACACATTTTTTCTGGAGGTTGGAGCTTTTTCTCCCTACATTACCCAAGAAGAGACAACAATCATGGCCATATAGCCACCTTACAAGCATACCCCATAATATTCTACCATTGAGACAAGAGCCAATAACAGCTAAACATTACATGCAAAAAGGGAAGCCTATCTCCTGATCAGATCTACCAGGAGACACCCAGTAAGCTTAATAACACAAAAACAAACATCCATTTAAGCACTTAAAAACCCACATAACTACTGGAAATGATAAACAAAGGATCTCAAATACAACAAACGATCTCAAAACATGTCCAAAACCAGAAAAGAGTAACAGAAAAATGCGATGGAGACACAAAGACTCCCCAAAAGAGGAAGAGCAGGTTTTGGATTTGCCTGTGAAAGAATTCAGAAGAATGATATGAAAACAAATCCAAATGCTCCGAAAAAGAGTGGAGGAAAACAAGGACAATGTCAGGAAAGTACTACAAGAGCAATCAAACAAGATTGATACAGCATTGGAAACAATTCAAAACCTGCAAAAAGAGGTCCAGATGATTAATAATAAAATATCAGAAATGGACAATAAACTGAAAGGGGAAAGGAGCAGAATAGAAGAAATGGAAGCCAGAACTAGCAAGCTGGAAGACATATCTCTCGACATTGCTAAGATAGAAGAACAAGCTGAGAAAAGGATAAAAAAAATCTGAAGAGAGTCTAAGATTCATGCTAGATAACATGAAGAGGAACAACTTAAGAATTATTGGCATTTTGGAAAAGGAAAAATCAGAGAAGTCCACAGAGGAGATAGTTGAAGAGCTTCTAGAAGAAAATTTCCCTAACATCTTGAAAGATGAGAAGATAAACATTCAAGAAGCCGAACATACTCCAGGAAGAATAGACCCCAAAAGAAAGTCACCAAGACATATAATAATCAAGCTCTCCAAAATCAAAGACAAGGAGGGAATACTAAAAGCAACCAGGGAGAAGAGAAGTGTCACTTACAAAGGCAAGCAAATCAGATTAAGCTCTGACTATTCAGAACAAACTATGCAAGCAAGAAGGCAATGGGGAGACATATACAAAACCCTAAAAGAAAAAAAACTGCCAACCAAGAATCGTCTATACAGCAAAACTATCAATCAAATACGATAGTGCTATCAAAATCAAAACATTCTAGGATAAAAAGAATCTAAGAGATTTTATGAAAACCAATCCAGCACTTCAAAACATCCTAAAGGGCGTTCTTTGGACTGAAAACCAACAAGAACAGACAACAACCAAAGACTGACAGGAGTGGCAACAATACCTGAAACTCATTTGATAGACAGCAGAGTCCAGAAGAGAACAAAACTACAACAACAAATTCAAAGGAGCTGGGAGGTCAACCGAAGATCAAAATGACATCAGTGTCAAAGAAGGGATAAACGCAGCAACAGAGACCCAGGTGGTGAGGATGTCAGGTAGACTCAAGGATAAAATAGATTCTCTTAAATGGAGAGAAAAGTTAATAGACTATAAGGCAACCCCAAAGAAAGTTAATACTTCACAATTTACCATGAAAATGAACTTCCAAGCAGAACAAGCAAGCATGAAAACTAAGAAGAAACCGACAAAAAAATAGCACAAAAAACCCCACAAACTCAGCACAAAAAGGCATGTAGAACAAAGGAACAAACAGCACTGCCAAAAAATTAACATAATGAAAGCAATTAATTCATACCTATTGATAATTACATTGAATGTCAATGGATTGAATGCACCAGTAAAAAGACAGAGAGTGGCAGAATGGATAAGAAAACAAGGTCCTTCAATATGCTGCCTGCAAAAGTCACACCTTACACACAAAGACAAAAACAGACTAAAAGTAAAAGGATGGGGGAAAAAATTTACCAAGCTAATTTTAATCTCTGATAAACTAAACTTTAAGACAAAAACCAGCATAAGAGATGAAGAAGAACACCATCTCATGATCAAAGGGTCAATTGAGCAAGACGACATAACCATACTAAATATCTATGCTCCCAATGAAAGAGCACCAAGACACATGAAGCAAACCTTACTAGAATTCAAGAAAGAAATAGATAAATCTATAATTATAGTGGGAGATTTTAATATGCCACTTTCGAAAAGGGACAGAACAACCAGAAAGAAACTCGACAAACTTACAGAATAACTAAACAACACAATCAAACAACTTGACCTCATAGATGTGTACAGAGCACTCAACCCAACAACAGCACAATATACATTATTCTCAAGTGCACATGGAGCATTTTCCAGAATTGGCCATGTGTTAGGTCACAAAGCAAGCCTCCATAAATTTACAAACATCAAAATACTACAAAGCATCTTTTCAGACCACAAAGCTATAAAACTAGAAATCAACAATAGGAAGACCAAGGAAATAAAGCTGAATACATGGAAAGTGAATAACACCCTGCTGAAAAGCAACTGAGTAAAAGAAGAAATAATACATGAATTCACAAATTTCCTAGAAACAAATGAGAATGAAAACACAACAAACCAAAATCTTTGGGACACAGTGAAAGTGGCCCTAAGAGGACAATTTATTGTGATAAATGTGCACATCCAAAAAGAGGAAAGAACCAAAATTAACACATTAACACACTATCTCCAACAATTAGAAACAGACCAGCAGAGGTAACCTACAGTCACCAAAAGAAAACAAATAATAAAGATAAGAGCATAAATAAATGAGATGGAAAACAGAAAAACTATAGAACGAATCAATAGGACAAGAAGCTGGTTCTCTGAATTAATTAATAAAATTGACAAACCACTGACAAAACTAAAAAAAAGAAAAGAGGGAGAGGACACAAATAACACACATTAGAAACCATGTGGGTGATGTCACAATGGAATCAAAGGAAATCAAAAGGATAATAACAGAATACTATGAAGAGTTGTCCTCTAACAAATTCAACTCAGAAGAGATGGATATATTTCTATAAAAACACAACCTACCCAAACTTATAGTGAAGTAGAATGCTTGAACCGACCCATACCAAAAGAAGAAATTGATCAGGTCATCAAAAAACTCCCAACTAAAAGAAATCCAGACCCAGACGGCTTCACAGGTGAATTCTACCCCACTTTCAGGGAAGAACTGTCAACAATCCTATTCAAACTATTCCAGAATATAGAAGAGGATGGAACACTCCCCAATACTTTTTATGAAGCAAGTATAACCCTCATACCAAAACCGGGGAAGGACATCACTAAGAAAGAAAACTATAGACCACTATCCCTCATGAACATAGATGCAAAAATTCTCAACAAAATCCTAGCACATCAAAAATCAACAGCACATCAAAAAAATAATACATCATGACCAAGTGAGTTTCATAAAAGGGATGCAAGGATGTTTCAGTATTAGAAAACCAATAAAAATAATCCATCATATAAATAAAAAAAAAAAAAGGAAAAGAACCACATGATCATATTGATTGATGCAGTAAAGGCATTTCACAAAATCCAACATCCATTCCTGATAAAAACACTCAACAAAGTAGGAATTGAAGGGAAATTCCTCAACATAATCAAGAGCGTATATATATATAAAACCAACAGCCTACATCACTCTCAATGGAGAGAAACTGAAAGCCTTCCCTCTGCGAACGGGAACTAGACAAGGATACCCTTTGTCACCACTACTATTCAATATCATTTTGAAAGTTTTAGGCAGAGTTATAGGGCATGATAGAGAAATTAAAGTAAAACTCCCTCTATTTGCAGACAATAGGATCCTATACATAGAAACCCCAAAGACTCAGTAAAAAAAACTACTAGACATTATTGGAAGATTCAGCAAAGTGACAAGGTATAAGATCAACATACAAAAATCAGTTGGATTCCTCTATAGTAACAATGACTGCACTGAAAATGACATTAGGCAAGCAATACCATTTACAATAGCCACTCAAAGGATGAAATATTTAGGAATAAATGTAACCAGAGAAACAAAGGACTTATACAAAGAAAATTACAAAACACTACTACAAGAAACCAAAAGAGACCTACAGAAGTAGAAGAAAATACCATGTCCCTGGATAAGAAGACTCAACATCATGAAAACATCAGTACTGCCCAAAGCAATTTACACACAT
>NW_006408682.1:3456920-3458773 GCF_000296735.1 Chrysochloris asiatica
AATAACTCAATTTAAAAATGGGCACAGAACATGACCAGACACTTCACCAAGGAGGAGGTCCGGACAGCCAACAAATATATGAAGACATGTTCACGATCACTAGCCATCAGAGAGATGCAAATCAAAACAACAATGAGATATCATCTCACACCAGCAATAACAGCAAAGATCAAAAAAGTAGACAAGAAGTGCTGGTGACGATGTGGAAAGACTGGGACCCTCCTATATTGTTGGTGACACTGCAAAATAGTCTAACCACTCTGGAAAGCAATATGGCACTTCCTCAGAAGTTTGGAAATAGAAATACCTTATGATACAGCAATTCCTCTACTTGGTATTTACCCACAAGAAATACAAGCCATAACACGAGTAGATCCATGCACACCAATGTTCATAGCAGCACTATTTACAATAGCAAAAAGATGGAGACAATCTAAATGCCCATCAATTTAAGAATGGATAAACAAACTGGTACATACACACAATGGAACACTAGCTACCTTGAAGAACAACAAGGAAGCTACAAGCCACCGAATAACATGGATGAACATTATGCTGAGTGAAATTAGTTAGTCACAAAAAGAGAAATACTGCATAAGACCACTATTGTAAAAGACTAACAAAAAGAACCCACCCAAAAGGGGTAAAAAACCAAACCTACATATATAATTGCTGATCACTGGGATGTATGGGATGAGAGGAGGGGAAAGAAGGAGAGGAAGATAGAGCACAGGGTAGGGAATAGACACAGGAAAACTTAGGTGTTGGGGAGGCTGACAATACACAAGAAGAGGGAGGGGGATGGAAGAATAAGGCGGATGGGAGAACAGTTAAGCAGGTTAGCATTGGCTAAATGGGACAGAGGTAAATGATGTATGCACAACCTTGGAAAAACAGGGCTTCGGGATACAGGGATTGAGTCTGGTTTAAAAGAGTAAAAGAGGGAAATCATGTTAGGATACTTGGCTGTCTTTTGAATCTTGGTTTCCCTTGCCTACCATTGTAAATTAGACGTTTGAGGAGGGTGGGGGAAGGAATAGCCAGAAACATCACAACAGAAAGTTTGTAAGCCCATCTTCAGCCTATAACTGATTGGAATACCTTAAAGGGGGCTAGAAATTGTTCAGAACCAAAATGGGGGGGGGGGGGGCTATAAAGACAAGACGTGACTGGCTAACAAGCTTTTTAGAGGGAGCCTAGTTCCAGACAGTACAGGAGTAGATAGACCCTCCAATGAATGATTTCCAGTCTGTTGGCACCAAGCTGGTGAAAGGAAATGGGGATAAGACTCTTGTGGTGTAATAGTGAATAATTGCCATCAGGACTGACTGTGAGGGTCAGAAATGTAGAGGTAGGTTTTTTTGACAAAAGGAGGGGAGTGATTTTGCAGCCCAGGAGAGGAGGTCCCTGGGACCATCAAGTGAGAAGAGCGGAGAGCGTGACCCTACCCAGAGAGGCAGTGAAGCCAGGCAGGGAGACAGAGATGATGATGTAACCAACTGGAGTGGCTGGGGACATGGGACTCAGGGAGGAAGAAAGGCTGTTTGCTGACAGCCAGGGGGACGGACCTGTGGAGTGTATCCTTTGGTTATTTGATGATGCACAGAGGGGACTGTAATCATTACAATGAAATGAAATACGATAGGATGAATGTGAAGCTGAAGTGGGACAGAGATAAATAATGATGTATGCACAATCTTGGAACAACAGGGCTCTGGGATACAGGGATTGAGACATGGTTGGAATGGGGAAAAGGGGGGAAATAATGTTAAGATGCTTGGCTGTCTTTTGAATATTGGTATCCCTGGCATACTACTATAAAATAGACATTTGAGGGGGAGAGAAAGGAATAG
>NW_006408682.1:3459517-3557735 GCF_000296735.1 Chrysochloris asiatica
CTATGGATGCAGTAGCTCAAAAGAGGGAACAAATCCTTACAGCAAGGATCATTCTCATCCCCTCAATATACAGAGTAGACAGGAATGGGCAACTTGGACATTGGCTACCCAAAATGGGGGGAAGGGGTGCTACAAAGGCAAGAAGTGACTGGCTTACATGCTTTCAAGAGGGCACCTAGATCCAGAGGACGTGGAAGAAGGTAGAATCTCCACTGAGTAGTACCCAATCTGTCTAGGCGGGGCAAATGAAAGGAGATGCAGCTAGGTCTCTTGTGATACAATAGTGAATAATTGTTATCAGGACTGACTGTGAGGGTTGGAAATGTCAAGTAGACGTTTTGTAGCAAAAGGAGGGGAGTGTTTGACTTTGCAGTCTAGGAGCGGAGGTCTCTGGGACCATCAAGGGTGAAGAATGGAGAATGGGACCCTACCCAGAGAAGCAGTGACACCAGAGATGGAGGCAGAGACAATGACATGGAGAGATGGAGCAGATGGGGACTTTAGACACAGAGCGGGAGAGGGGCTGTGTGCTGACGACCAGAGGCCCGTCTTGCAGGGTATACCCTTTGGTTGGTTGATGATGCATGGAGGGGATTGTAACCATGGCAAGGGAACATAAATTATCACATAATTCACAATAAAACATTTTTTTAAAAAAGTCCTTGAGAAGACAAGAAAAAGACTAAAATGGATGTCAGAAGAGACTCTGAAACTTGCTCTCCAGCGCAGAGATGCTAAAGCAAATGAAAAAATGAGGAGGTATAAGAACGGAACAGAATATTTCAAAGGTCAGCTCAAGAAGACAAATTCAAATATTTTAGCAAAATGTGCAGAGACCTGGAATTAGAAAATCAAAAGGAAAGAACAGACTCAGCATTTCTCAAGGTGAGGGAACTGAAGAAAAATTTACACCTCGACTTTTAATATTGAAGAATTGTATGAGGAAAATATTGAATAATGCTGAAAACATCAAAAGGAACTGGAAGGAATACACAGAGTCACTGTACCAAAAAGAAATGGTCGATGTTCAACCATTTCAAGAGGTAGCATATGATCTAGAGCCAATGATAGTGAAGGAAGAAGTCCAAGGTGCATTAAAGTCATTGGCAAAGAACAAGACACCAAGAATTGATGGAATACAAATTGAAATCTTTCAACAAAGTGATGTGGCACTGAAGGCACCCACTTATCTATGCCAAGAAATTTGGAAGACAACTACCTGACCAACTGACTGGAAGAGATTTGTATTTGTGCCCATCCCAAATAGAGGTGACCAAAAGAATGCAGAAATCATCAGACAATATCATTGATATCCCATGCAAGTAAAGTTTTACTAAAGATAATGCAAACATGGCTGCAACAATACATTGACAGAGAACTCCCAGAGGTCAAGCTGAAATCAGAAGAGGACATGGACAGAGTGATATAATTGCTGATATCAGATGGATCTTGGCTGAAGCAGAGAATACCAGAAAGATGTTTACTTGTGCTTTATTGACTATGCAAAGGTTTTCAATTGTGTGGATCATGGCAAGCTATGGACAACATTCCAAAGTATTCCAGAACACTTAATTGTGCTTATGAAGAACCTGTACATAGACCAAAAGGGAGTTATTTGAACAGAACAAGGGAACACCAAATGGTTTAAAATTAGGAAAGGTGTGCACCAAGTATGTATTCTTCTACCATTCTTTCACCTATGGAAATCATACGTATCCAATCTGTAATGCTGAACAAATAATCTGGGTTATATGAAGAAAAGAAGCTGGGTTATATGAAGAAAAACATGACATCAGGATTGGAGGAAGACTCATTAACAACCTGCAATGTGCAGACGATACAACCTTGCTTGCTAAAAATGAAGAGTACTTAAAAAACTCACTGATGAAGATCAAAGACCACAGCCTTCGATATGGGTTGCATCTCACTGTAAAGAAAATAAAAACCCTCACCACTGGAATAGTAAACAACATCAGGATAAATGGAGAAGATATTGAAGTTGTCAAAGACTTACTTCATTTTGCTCAGATCAACAATCAACACTCACGGAAGCAGCAGTCAAGATATCAAATGACGTATTGCATTGGGCAAACTTGCTGCACAAGACCTTTTTAAAGTGTTGAAGAGCAAAGATGTCAGTTAGAGGATTAAGTTGCGCCTGATCCAAGCCATGATATTTTCAATAACCTCATACGCATGCAAAAGTTGGACAGTGAATAAGGAAGACTGTCGAAGAATTGATGCATTTGAGTCATGGTGTTGGAACAGAATATTAAAAGTGCCATGGGCTGCCAAAAGTACAAACCAATCTGTGTTGGGATAAGTACAGCTAGAATGCTCCTCGGATGCCAGGATGGCCAGACTTCATCTCTCAAACTTCAGACATATGGTCAGGAGAGACCAGTCCCTGGAGAAGGATACCCTGTTTAGTAATGTGGAAGATCAGAGAAAAAGAAGAAGACCCCCAATGAGATGGATTGGCACAGTGGCAGCAGCAATGGGCTCATATATAGCAATGATTGTGAGGTTAGGCCAGGGCCAGGCAGTATTTCATTCTTTTGTGCATAGAGATGCTATAAGTTAGTACCAACTCGATGGGACCTAACAACAACAACATGGTTCAGAACCAACTTGACAGTACTTAACACAACGACAATAGCTTATTAAACTGTGAGACCCACCAGACCCGCCATATTTTCAGAATCAAAAATAAACTCCGGTCCTTTAAAAGATGACCTTTTACTATTATTGTTGTACTTGTCTGTAAATTTGTTGTACTGTGGTAGCTTGTATGTTGCTGTGATTCTGGAAGCTATGCCACCAGTATCTTAAATACCAGCAGGGTCACCCACAGTGGACAGGTTTCAGATGAGGTTCCAGATGAAGACAGACTAGGAAGAAGGAGAGATGAACTACTTATGAATATTTAGTCACTGAAAACCTTATGAATAGCAGTGCAACAGTGCCAGAACTAGATTATTGAATATAGTTACTATTAATGATATTTGCTTCAAACTTGTTAGAAAATTATTTCAGTCATTTAGTGCAATAGTTAGATTTATCAGCTGGTATATTTCAAAGGCTCACAGAGGTCTACTTTCAGAGATTTATTTACTGTGACTATAGACAGGAGCCCTGTTTGCAGTGTTTAAGTGTCAGACTGTTAATCAAAAGGTCAGTGGTTCAAATCCACTAGCCACTCTGCAGGAGAAAGATGAGGCAGTCTGCTTTCCTAAAGATTTAGTGTTGGAAACCCTTAGGGGCAGTTCTACTCTGTCTTACAGGGTTCCTGTAAGTTGGAATCACAATCCACTTAACAGCAACAGGTGTTCGTATATAAATGTTTTAAAATAGTTCGTTGCCAAGTATCAGCCGACATTATGGGCATCTGAAACAAAGGAAGACATCGTTACTACATTTCACAAGTTTCTACTTTGACCTGGAGAGGCAAGGATAAGGAAGCAAAAATTAGACCACTCCAGCTCAAAAGAAAGCCTCCCCTTTCACTGACTGGCTGCCTTTCCAATTATTAATGAAGAAAGACTCCTTTTTTCCATTTCCTAATGATGTCCACAGTTGAAGTGCAAACTGACTACAGCTGAGTATTTAAGTGGACTATTTCAAGGACATTTATCATAAGTGCATACAGAGAGACCAGACTCCTGTTTCAGCTTCAAGGTTTAAATGTCAAACACCTGGAGACATAATTTCTAAGCCTTAAAATCAGTCTATGAGTTCATTGCTCTGGTTCAGGGAAAGTCAAACTAGAGAGTAAATTTGGAGACATTGTCTGGTTTGGGGGAGGTAAGGGGGCGTAAAAGGACATGGTGAGGGCAAAAAAGGGAGAAGTTCATGGTTAGGTACTTAACCCAAGAGCACGCTTGCCTCATTAAACTCTAGCAAGGAGTTTGCATACTGAAAACCCTTGTTAATATATAACTTGTACCGGATGAATGAAGAATTCCCTGTGCGTTCGAGAAATCAGAGGTGCAAGAGATTGAAAATAATGCTTCCTGCTAGTAAAGTCATCTGAAATTTTGCCATAAAAAGTTTTCTAGTGGGGAAGGGATTTTAATACTAAAATGCCAGTATTTCTGATTCAAATTTAAGTCAGTTACTACTTCTAACTTCTGAGATCTAATTATTTATAACTAAAGAACAGCTCATTGGCCATCAACAAATATCTGAACTAGATGTTTGCCCTGTATTTCCATCTACCATTCATCCACTGTGTTCTCTTAGTCAACATGAATATAATTTCATAAGTGAAAATAATAACACTGAAATATAGGATGATCTAATTAATCCCACCAACTACCTACCTATCAGTTTGTCATATGGTCAAATATGCAAATATGTCAGAGCCAACTGGGTGTCAGCTGGCCATGACAAAAACAGTAAAAGCAATGCATTCACACACTTTCAGAAAGTCTGGACTTACAGATGTTTCAGAATTCTGAGGGCCAAGACTCGCCCTTCACCATAACCTTCTAAATTAATCAAATTCCTTAGTATCTTGCCATCCATAAAATAAACTTGCCTGTTGAGCATGTGGAAGGAATTTCTGATGTCACACAAAATGCCTAGAAGACAGTTATCAAGCTGCTGTCCTCACTGACCCTCAGCAGCCAGAAACTCTCCTCATACCCAATGTGAACACCCACTCTTGCTGTGCCCTGGTACACAAAATGGAAATGACAAAAGTAGCTAAAAAAAAGAAGAAATGTTCAAACCTGAAGCTAGGTCACAAAGATATGGCCACTAATAAATCAAATTGGAAGCAGTCCGAAACTTATGATTTGACCTAAAATCATGAAAATACTGAATTCCAGTTTACCAACTATGTTCAAGAAACTTATATTTCCTACTTTAAACAATAACAACAACAACAAAATAAAACTAACTGGACATTTATTTTCTTTCTCTGAACACATGAAGGGGCTTCAAAAAGCTCATGGAAAAAATTCCATTATCTTTTTATTACATTTTGTACAAACTTTATTAAGACCCCTCATACAAAGAAAGTTTGCTCCCAGAAAAGAGATTTGCTGATTCACTCACTCTCACAAAACACTAAATGCCATTTGCTGTTGGTTGTTGTAGTTGTCAGGTGCTGTCGAGTCAGTTCCAACGTGTTGTTGTTGTTAGGTACCATCGAGTCGGTACCGACCCATAGCGACCTTACACATAACAGAACGAAACACTGCCCGATCCTGGACCAACCTCACTATTGTTGCCATGGTTGAGTCCATTGATGCTGTCACTTGGCCATCCATATCGTTGGGGGTCTACCTCTTTTTCTCTGACCCTCCACCTTACCAAGCATGACATCCTTCTCCAGCAACTGGTCCCTCCTGACAATATGTCCGAAGTATGAGAGACAAAGTTTGGCCATCTTGGCCTCCAAGGAGCACTCTGGCTGCACTTCTTCCAAAACAGATCTGTTGGTTCTTTTGGCAGCCCATAGCACTTTCAATATTCTCCTCCAACACCATAACTCAACAGCATCAATTCTTCTACAGTCTTTCTTATTCACTATTCAGTTTTTGCATGCATATGAGGTTATTGAAAATACCATGGCTTGGGTCAGGCGCACCTTAGTCCTCAAGCTAACATCTTTGCTCTTCAACACTTTAAAAAGATCTTGTGCAGCAGATTTTCCAAATGCAATACGTCATTTGATTTCTTGACTGCTGCTTCCATGAGTGTTGATAGTTGATCCAAAAGAATGAAGTCCTTGAAACTTCAATCTTTTCTCCATTGACAAGAATATTGTTTATTGGTCCAGTGGTGAGGATTTTTGTTTTCTTTACATTGAGATATAATCCATACCGAAGGCTGTGCTATTTGATCTTCATCAGTAAATATTTTAAGTCCTCTTCACTTTCAGAAAACAAGGTTGTATCATCTGCATATTGCAGGTTGTTAATGAGTCTTCCTGCAATCCTGATGCCATGTTTTTCTTCACAGAACCCAGCTTCTCGGATTATTTGCTCTGCATACAGGTTGAATACATATGGTGAAAAAATACAACTTTGTTGCACACCTTCTTAATTTTAAAACATTCAGTGTTCCCATGTTCTCTTTGAACAACTGCCTCTTATTCCAGGTACAGATTCCTCATAAGCACAATTAAGTGTTCCGGAATACACATACTTCACAATGCTGTTCATAGCTTGTCATGAGCCACACAATCGAAAGCCTTTGTGTAGTCAATAAAGCACAGGTAAACATCTTTCTGATATTCTCTGCTTTCAGCCAAGACCCATCAGACATCAGCAATGATATCCCTCGTTCCACAGCCTCTTCTGAATCCAGCTTAACCATCTGGAAGTTCTCTGTCAATGTATGCTTGTAGCTGTTTCTGTATTACCTTTAGCAAAAAAGCGACCCTATATATTGTTTCCAAGGAGTAGCTGGTAAATTTAAACCACCGACTTTGTGGTTTAAAGTGAACTTGCGATCCAGTGCTTAATCCCACAGCGCCACAGTAGGATTCCAAATGTCATTGATAGACCCACATTTATGGTGATCCTAGGGGTGTCCATGCATGGGCTCCATTCATAGAGTTTTCAGCGGCTGATTTTTTGGAAGCAAATCACCAGGTCTTTCTTCTGAGATGTCTCGAACTCCATTTTCAAACAAACTCCATTTTCATCAAGTCACTTCTGACTCATATCGATCTTATAGAACAGAATAGAACTGCTCCTTAGGGTTTCTAAAGGAGCTCTGGCAGCATAATGGTTACAAATCGGGCTGCGAACCTCAAGGTCACCAGTTCGAAACTACCAGCTGTTCCTCAGGAAAAAGATGAGGCTTTCCGCTCCCGTAAAGATTTACAGCCTTGGAAACCCTGCACAGGGTTGCTATGAGTTGGAGCCAACTCCACAGCACACAGCCAGGCAGCCAGCCAACCAGAGGGTTTCTTAGGCTGAAAATCCTTACAGAAGCAGACTACCCACATCTTTCTTCCACAAAGCCCCTGGTATGTTTGAAACACTAACCTTTGGTTGGTGGCCAACCATTTGAGGTGCCCCTAACCATGCCCTCCCCAAAATCATTGCCATTAAATCAATTCTGATTCTTAGTAGCCCTGTAGAACTGACTACAAGTACCTCCAAAGTGTTTTGAAGCCTGTGTTTATGGAAGTAAACAGCCTCGTCTTTCCCTGAGGAGCTGCAGGTGAGTTTGAACTGCTCACTTTTTGGTTAGCAGTTGAAGTGAACCAGTGTTCCACCACCATTGACTCAACCATTCTACTGCCAGCACTCCTCTTCGTTGTTGTTGTTGTTGTTGTTGTTAAGTGCCATGGAGTTGGTTCTGACTCATAGAGACACTGTATAGGGATTCCAAGAAGCGACTGGTGATTTTGAGCTGCTGACCTTGCAGTTAACAGTCCAGTGTTTACCCAATAACATCACACCGGGCTCCTCTGCTGCTGCTGTGTGCCCTCAAGGTAGTTCTGACCCAAACCGACCCTGTAGAGGGTTTCTGAGGCTGTAAATCTTCTCGGGAGCAGAAAACCTCATCTTTTCACCAAAAAGCAGCTAATAGATTCAAACTGTTGACCTTAATGTTTAGCAGCCGAATGCATAACCTATTATGCTACCAGGGCCACTTCCAAGGGTCCCTTACTAAATGTTGCTCTTGTAATTAAGTGCCGTAGAGTCAGTTCTGATTCGTAATGACTGTATAGCAACTGGTGGTTTTGAACGTCTGACTTTGAAGTTAACAGTCTCATGCTTATCTTACAGCAAGCACCACATCTGGGTTTCACTGAATACCAAAAATTATAAAGTAATTTTTTAGTCAAATAAAATTTTCATATGTATTTTACAGATTTAGTCAATGCCTGTTCTGACTTAATTATGGACCGTAAATAAGAAAGATAGAGAAAATGCAAATTCTAGTTGTGTAAGAAAAAGAATCACCTTCATTCTTGAAATGAAAACTCCAGTTGGAAATTAAAAACAGTCTGTCCACAACACAACACTTAGGCTGATTTTTCCACTTATTAAATTACAGTATATCCCCACATTGTAAACATCTGATTTATGGATAATTTGTGTGTGCCCTTTAATATTATATGAACTTGCCCTCACTTTGAAACGATTGAACCAGCCCCTACATGCAACAAATTCTTCATCACAATCACTTTCATTTGCTGCATGTACAGGTTTTAAATCAGTGAAAAGGCCCCAAGCTAAAGTATGACTAAATAAGAACCATATGCACCTGTTCTGACTTATCTACAAATTTGACTTAAAGATACTCTTAAGGAATGGATCTCATTGGTAACCCAGGAGCTGCCTGGAATGGGTTTTACAGTTTCTCCAGATTGGAATCCCGGTGCAGCAATGCAGAATGATGCACTGGACCACAAAGTCACTTTGAACCACAAGGTCAGCAGTTCAAACTCACTAGTTGCTCTTTAGAAACCCTTCACAGGGTCCCTATGAGCCAAAACTGACTTGGCCAGCATCACTTGGCAACAAGCACCACCATATTGGATTAGTCTGCCTATCGGCCTATTGCTGAAGATGGTGAGAAAGGGTAGAGTGTGGTGGAGGGGGGAGGAGTCCATTTCAATCTGCTTTGTATTTATTATAATTTTATGTAACCATTGCAGCTCAATTAACAGAATCCTGTGGATAAATGTTAAGTGCCGTTGAGTTGGTTCCTATTCATAATGAACCTGTATAGGGTTTCCAAGGAGCAGCTGGTGAGTTTGAACCACCAACCTTGTAATTCAAACCTACCTATCCCACAGCACCACACCCAGACCCCTACATATATGTAGTATCTATGTAATCAATACTGTTGTTGTAATTAAGTGCTGTTGAGGCTATTCCGACCCATAGCAACCCTGTATAGGGTATCCAAGGAGCAGCTGGTGAGTTTGAACCGCCGACCTTACAGTTCAAAGTGACTTTGAAGTCCAGTGCATTAACCTGCAGTGCCACACCATGAGACAAGCCAAATTGCAAAATTCAGAGTGTGTTTCATATGAAAAAACCTAAAGAAACAGAAAAGGAGCTATACCTTGTATTGTTTTAAGTCAGTGGTTAATTTACTCAAGGAGGAAAATTTCCACAAAATGTTCACCTCCCAAAAGTAAGAGCTCAAAAGTTCAAGCCCAAGAGAGATAATTATACTTTATGATTATACATTAACTCAAAAAATACTGTTCAAAATCATTGTTATGGGATCAAACACCTAAATAGAAAACCTAGAACTCATCAATGAAAAATATAGGGGCTCTAATACATGGCATAAATACACTGCCATACATTACTAAAAACACACAAACAGCAGAAGACAACATAGATAACTGGGACCTCCTAAAAACTAGACACTTGTGTGCATCAAAAGATTTCATAAACAGACTGGGAAGAAAATTTTTTTGCAACAACAAAAAAATTTTATAGGGATTAATCTCTAAAATTTATACAAACTTACAACACCTCATGTCAGTTGCTGTGATTCTGGAAGCTATGCCACAGGTATTTTAAATAGCAGTAGGGTCATGCATGGTGGACAGGTTTCAGATGAGCATCCAAATGAAGACAAACTAGGAAAAGGAGAAACGAACTACTTCTAAATATTTAGTCACTGAAACCTGCTAAATAGCAGAGAAACACTGTCAGATATAGTGCCAGAAAATGAGCCCCTCAGGTTGGAAGTTTCTCCAAATGCAACTGGGAAAGAGCTGCCTCCTCAAAGTAGAGTTGACCATGAAGAAGCGAAGGGAGTAAAGCCCATGGGAGGAAACCCCACGGGACCTTCATTTGCTGATGGAGCACAACTCAACATGAAGAGAAACAGCTGTAAACATCCATTAATAATCGGAACATGAAATGTACAAAGTATGAATCTAGGAAAATTGGAAATTGTTAAAGGTCACGAGGTACAATACTCTGTGATAAGAAAATATCCATGTGTCTACAGGGAAGACCACTATTATTTGAATTTACACACCAACCACTAAAGCCAGTGAGGATGAAATAGAAGAATTCTACAAACTTCTTCAATCTGAAATTGATCAAACATGCAGTCAAGATGTAAAGATCATTACTGGTAATTGTAATACAAAGGTTGGAAACAGAGAAAGGATCAGTAGCTGGGAAATAAGGCTTTGGTGTTAGAAATGATGCTAGAGATCACATGGTAGAATTCTGCAAAACCAATAATTTGTTCATTTCAAATACTTTCTTTAGACACATAAGAGATGATTATACACATGGACCTCACCAAATAGAATATATAGAAATCAAATTGACTACATCTGTGCAAAGAGACAGTAGAAAAGCTCCATATCATCAGCCAAAACAAGGTCAGGGGCAGATTGTGGAACAGACCATCAATTGCTCACATGCAAATTCAGACTGAAGCTGAAAAAAAAAGAAAACAAGTCCAAGAGAGCCAAAATATTACCTTGAATAAGCCCACCTGAATTTAGAGATCATCTGAAGAATAGATTTGATACATTAAATACTAAAGACCAAATAAACCAGAAGAGTTGTGGGATGACATCAAGAACATCACACAGGAAGAAAGCAAAAAAGTAATTAAGAAGACAAGAAAGAAGGAAACGATCAAAATGGACAAAATGGATGTCAGAGACACTGAAACTTGCTCTGCAGTGTAGAGATGGTAAAACAAATGGAAGAAATAAGGAGGTACAAGAGCTGAACAGAAAATTTCAAAGGTCAGTTTGAGAAGACAAAGTCAAATATTGCAACAAAATGTGCAAAGATCTGAGTCAGAAAACCAAAAGGTAAGAACACGCTCAGCATTTCTCAAGTTGAGGGAACTGAAGAAAAAATTCAAACCTCAACTTTTGTTATTGAAGGATTCTCTGGGCAAATTATTGAATGATGCAGAACAGATCAAAAGAATATGGAAGGAATACCTAGAGTCACTGTACCAAAAAGAAATGGTTGATGTTCAACCGTTCCAAAAGGTAACATATGATCAAGAGCCAAAGATACTAAAGGAAGAAGTCCAAGGTTCATTGAAGGAATTGGTAAAGTACAGGGCACCAGAAATTGATGGAATAAAAATTGAAGTCTTTCAAGAAAGTGAGGCAGCACTGGAGGCACTCACTCATATATGCCAAAAACTTTGGAAGACAACTATCTGGCCCATTGATTGGAAGAGCTCCATACTTGTGCCCTTTCCAAAGAGAGGTGACCCAACAGGATGCAGGAAACATCGGACAATATCACTGATAGTCCATGCAAGTAAAGTTTTACTAAAGGTAATACTGAAATGGCTGCAAGCATACATTGACAGAGAACTTCCAGAGATTCAAGCTGGATTCAGAAGAGGATGTGGAATGAGGGATATCATTGCTGATGTCCAATGGATCTTGGCTGAAAGCAAGAGAATTCCAGAAAGATGTTTACCTGTGCTTTATTGACTGTGCAAAGGCTTTCGATTGTGTGGATCATGACAAGCTATGGACAGCACTGTGAAGTATGAGTATTCCGGAATACTTATTTGTGCTCATGAGGAATGTGTACATGCACCAAAAGGCAGTTGTTCAAACAGAACATGGGAACACTGAATGGTTTAAAATTAGGAAAGGTGTTCAACAGAGTTGTATTCTTTCACCATACATATTCAACCTGTATGCTGAGCAAATCATCTGAGAAGCTGGGTTATGTGAAGAAAAACGTGACATCAGGATTGGAGGAAGACTCATTAACAATGCAGATGTACAACCATACTTGCTGAAAGTGAAGGGAACTAAAAATACTTACTGATGAAGAGCAAAGACCACAGCCTTCGGTATGGATTGCATCTCAATGTAAAGAAACATAAATCCTCACTACTGGACCAATAAACAACATTCTTACCAATGGAAAAAATATTGAAGTTGTCAAGGACTTCATTCTTCTTGGATCAACTATCAAAACTCGCGGAAGCAGCAGTCAAGAGATCAGACAACATATTGCATTAGGCAAATCTGCTGCACACGATCTTTTGAAAGTATTGAAGAGCAAAGATGTCAGCTTGAGGACTAAGGTGCACCTGACCCAAATCTTGGTATTTTCAATAACCTCATATTCATGCGAAAGCTGGACAGTTAATAAAGATGGCCATAGAAGAAATGATGTTTTTGAGTTATGGTGTTGGAGAAGATTTTGAAAGTACCATGCATTGGCTGCCAAAAGAACCAACAGATCCATGTTGGAAGATATGCAGCCAGAATGCTCCTTAGAGATCAGGATGGCCAAACTTCGTCTCTCATACTTCGGACTTATAGTCAGGGAAAACCATTCTCCGGAGAAGGATATCATGTTTGGTAAGGTGGAGGGTCAGAGAAAAAGAGGAAGACTGCCAACAAGATGGACTGGCAAAGTGACAGCATCAATGGGCTCAAGTGTGGCAAAAATTGTGAGGTTTGCCCAGGACGCGGCAGTGTTTTGTTCTGTTGTGCATAGGGTCGCTATAAGTTGGTACTGACTCGATGGCATCTAACAACAACAACAACACAACACCTCTACTAGAAAAAGACAAATAGCGCAATTAAAAATGTGCACAGGACATGAAAAAGCACTTTACCAAAGAAGACATTCAGACAGCCAACAAATATGAAAAAATGCCCATGATCATGAGCCATTAGAGAGATGCAAATCAAAACAAAATGAGATAGCTTCTCATCCCAGCAATTAATAGCAAAATTCAAAAAACAGAAAATAACAAATGCTGACAAGGATATGGTGAGACTGGGACTCTCCTTCATTGCTGGTGGAATTGCAAATGGTTCAACCACTGTAAAAAATGGTGTGGTGCTTTCTCAGAAGTTAGAAATGTAAATACATTATAACCCAGCAATCCTTCAACTTGGTATATATGCACAGGAAATACAAACCAGGAAACGAGAAGCTATATGCACACCGATATCCATCGCAGCACTATTTCCAATAGGAAAAAGATGGAGGCAGCCTAAATCTCCATTAATGGAGGAAAGGAAAAACAAACTTTGATACATGCACACAACGGAATACTATACTACCTTGAAGAATAACGATGAATCTGCAAAACCCCTCATAACATGATGAACATGGAGGATATTATGCTGAGTAAAAGCAATCAATCACAAAAAGACAAATATTGTATGAGACCACTATTGTAAAAACTCAGGAAAAGGTTTTCATAGTAAAAGAAACCTTCCTTGATGGTTACCAGGGGTGAAAGGGAGAGTAATTCATTGTCTAGAGGGTAGACACATGTTAACTCATGTGACAAGGAGGGCAATCTACACGAAGGAGAAGGGAAATGTACAAGAGGGAGGATGGCAGAAGAATCATAATGACAGGCGAAGACATAGGGAGGTATGTGTGGGCTAAAGGGGACAGAGGTCAATAGTGTTGTATACACAACATTGGAACAATGGTGTTCTGTATGTAGATAAATGGACAGAGACCAGAGACACAGGCTGAATGGCTGAATGTGCATGGGAGGAAGAGTGGGATATATACATATAACAGTAACAACAAAATTATATAGGGAAAGTGCCCGCCCCTGTTCCACTGCGGAGGTGAGGTGAATATTCCAGTCGGCTGCCTCCAGGGGGGTCCACTCCACTGGGTTGCAGGATAAGCAGCCTTTTGCAGCTGAGTGTTCCTGCTTTTGAGTTGTCCTGACATCCTTCTTGAAATGACTGTTAAAACTAAAATAATTTACTTTGCATTTATTTTGTATTCTTGGTTGTAACAAAATTTAATTGACTTTGAAAAAAAAAAAAATTTTTATAGGGGAAGTGGCAGCATCAATGGGCTCAAGCGTAGCAACAACTGTGAGGTTGGCCCAGGATCGGGCAGTATTTCGTTCTGTTATACATAAGGTCGTTATGAGTCGGAACCAACTCGATGGCACCTTACAACTATATATATATATATATATGTTGTTCTTTAGTGCTGCCATGTCAGTTCCCATCCATAGCAATCCAATATAGAGTTTCCAAAGAACAGCTCAGTAACCACAGGGAGGAACAAGACAACTGTTGTTGCATGAAGGGGATTCAGATGAAACAAAGCATATGATTTGTTGAATGTAAAACTAATGATCTTATCTGTAAACCTTCATGTAATTCACAGTTAAAAAAAAAAAAAATTCACTGATATGGAAAAAATTCATTGCTTCCCAAAAAAGATATGTTGAATTCCTAACCCCTGGCACCTGTGAATATGATCTTGTTGGTAAATAGAGTCTTTGAAGATGTTAATCACTTAAGTTAACCCTTTCAAGATCTAATTTTTTCTGTATTGAATTTTTTGTTGAAATAATGTGTTTTCAGAAATAGAAGACATTTTGAATAAAATGAAAATTGGAAAACTATTTGAGGTAATATGAATTTTTATATATTTCATGGGTTATATGTGTTCTGAAGGGGTTCAAAGAGGATGCTATCCTGGACCTCACCAGATGACAGATGCACTGTAAGTGGGATAACAGTTTTCCACTTAATCACAGAGGCAAAAAATGTCAGTTACTACTATATGTTCCACAGGTCACTAAACAGGTTAGCCTAAGGTTCTAAACCTATATGAGTGGCATCCTTAAAAAGAGAAGATGCAGACAGAGGAATGATAGGCATGTGAAGATTCATTGGTAGATTAAGGAATGCCCAGAAATGCCTGAGGCTACCAGGAGTCCTGGTATGGTGCTGTGGGTTAATGCATTAGCCTGCAAAGTCAGCTTGAACCACACAGTCAACGGTTCAAGCTCACCAGCTGCTCCTCAGAAACCCTATATGTCGCTATGGGTCAGAACTGACTTGATGCCACCTCACAGCAAGCAGCAGCTAGAAGAAAAAAGGAAGAATGGATCCTTAGAGCAGACAGAGAGAGTCTGGCCCTGCCAACACCCAAAATTCAGACTTCTAGCCTGTTGTTGTTAAGTGCCGTCAAGTAGATTCTGACCCATAGCGACCCTGTATAGGGTTTCCAAGGAGCAGCCGGTAGGCTTGAACCACCGAACTTGCAGTTCAAACTATGAAATAATAAAATTTTCTCCTTATAAGCCACTCATTGTAGTGCTTTGCTATGGCAACCCTAGAAAACTTGGCTAGGTGCTGGAAATACAATAATGCACATGTCCTCATTAAGGAGTTTACTAGCTGAGATTGTGGTTGTTAAGTGCCATCTTATCAGTCCTGACTCATAGCGACCCTGTATGGGATTTCCAAGAAGCAACTGGTGAGCTTGAACAGCCGACCATGTGGCTCAAACGACTTCACAGTCCAGCGCATTAAACCACAGCACCACACCAGGACTCCTGGTGTTTTTGGTAAGTGTCATCAAATTAGTTCAGACTCATAGCGACTCTGTACAGGGATTACAAAGAGCAACTGGTAGGTTTGAAGTGTCAACCTTGTGGTTAGCAGTCCAGTCCTTACCAGTGCTTATCCCACAGCACCACACCAGGACTGAAACTAGTTTAAAAAAAAACGAATTTTATTATAAAATAACATGAATTGCAATATAGATAGGAACCAAGTGCTATATAAGCACCGAAGAGAAAAACATTTAGGAATTCAAAGACTCCCCTAGCCAAAATAACTTGAAGTAGGAGTTCAATAAATAACTACATTAAATGAATTGACTTTGCAAATCAGAAAAGTAGACTGAGAGAGACAAAGTAATTTTCCCACCGTAACATACCTAGTCAGTCAGTGGCAGGGAAGAACTAGAGCCTTAACTAGATCTCCCTTAACTTGTAGTCTGTTTTCCACCTTGCCTCTCATGCTTTCCTCTCTCTGGAGTCTTAACCTGTGAAATTTTTTAGTTAACAAGAGAGCCACCATTCATTCTTTAAGGCAGGTACAACTTTAGATGATTCCTGTTTCCCTTGCATGTTGTTGTTGTTGTTAAGTACCCTTGAGTAGATTCCAGCTCATCAACAACTCTGTATAGGGTTTCCGATATACGGAATCACTGACCTTATGGTTCAGACCAGCCTTGCAGCCCAGCCCCATACCACGACTCCTAACAATATTAAAAGCAATGAGGCTGCTCATGTTGCTCTTGTTGTTGTTGTTGTTGTTGCTAAGTGCCCTTGAGTCGATTAAGACTCAAAGAGACTCTGTATAAGATATCCAAGGAGCAGATGGTAGATTCAAATTACTAACACATAACCCACTAAGATACCAGAACTCCAAGGAGGCTCATAGAATTGTCCAAATGGGGCAGTGACCAGCTGGTGAGTGGAATTGAAAGATAATAGAATTTACCCCCCTCATAGATGAATTGTAGGAAATAAAGATGAGTGGGGGGTGATGTGCCATGGAGTCTGTTTCGTCTCATGGCGACACTGTATAGGGGTTTCCAAGGTTGTAAATCTTTACAGGAGCAGAAAGCCTCATCTTTTCCCACAGAACCATTGGTAGTTTCAAACTAGCTGATCTTGAGGTTAGCAGCCTGACTCATAAGCACTACGCTACCAGAATACCTTAGGAAAAAAGATAGCTCAGAGAACTCAAGATTTCAAGTTACCAGGCTGATAAAAATGGTTGTTTCGTGAAGACACATAGCAATTTTGAAAAGGAAAATCGATTTTGTCTTTGATAAACATTTAGATATTTGAAAAATGTAAGAAAAACATGGAAATCAAGGTACGATGCCATCATCCTTTAACCGCTGAAAGTGGTCATTGCGGATCTGGAAGTCAAGATGCCTCCAAGTGGAAAGGTCTACGTAAGGACAGAAGCTAAGACGGACTATAGTTTCCAGAGATGGGAAGTGAGCCAGGAGAAAACAGAGTCACAAAAACTCAAGAACAGACAATTTCGAGAAGGAAAAGTAACAAGTCATATGTGACCCTACACCGAGGCGAAGGGTGAGACCTGAAATAATGTCCTCACATTACCTTCTTTCAAAGCAAAGTCAGTTTCACCTACTCTGCTCCTCCCTAGAAGCATGTGCAACAAAGTTTCAAAAGAAAAGTCTGGTACCCATCAACAAAATAATTTTATTTTGGCTCAGTTCGTGTAATTATTTATTGAGTACCCATCGGGATACAATTCCTGGAAAGGGTCCTCTTTACACTCTAACATAAGGCGCTAAGCTTCTCTGAATATCCTAAGCATGGCTAGAATATTCATGTTCATTAAAATTATCTTTCCATATTGTAAACCTTAGAAGTTTGAAACATATTTTATCAAAGTTAGGAGGGAAAAAAAGCCTACTGTGTGCATAAATTTTACATGTCATTTAAAACCCCCATCTAAAGCACTAGGAAATATATGCTGCATTACTTGTGAGCAACATCTGCCTGCCAGCAAATAACTTGTATATTTGCAAGTCCAGACTCATTTTATAAGGCTGAGATGGCAGAAATGACTTCAGCAAGCAGAAAAACCTAACTGAAAGTTTCCTTCAACCCTTCTCATTTCTAGTTCAATAGTTTTTTTAGATTCCTTTTCCAGAGAAGGTGGAGATAGTTCTCAGAGTTTAAATTGTCAGCACTTGATTGATTAGAGTAGCTTTCACGGCTTAACCAGTAAGTTGATTTGAATGGTTCATCCCATTAATACAGTAAAACACATGTTAAAGATTACAAATTGTTTAACAAGTTTTGACAAACAAGTCCCCTGGTGGTCTTGAAATTTCTGAGAAGCAGATGGAAGAGGTACAGTTGTATAGGTTCCCCTTCCTATCTGTACAAAGCCTACAAAGGTCTAAAATAGGTATTCCTGCAAATAAGGGCCACTGACAGACAATAAAGAGACACAATTGCCTCTGTTAGCACAACAATTAATTTTGTTTGCAGAGGAACAGGCAGTTTATTTGTTACCAGGAATGTGCTAATTATTCTTGCTAATTACATGCAAAACATTCATTATCACCTATAAGTGGAGCCGGACCCCTCAGGTTTCAGTGACAAATTAATTACTGTGTTTTCCTTCTGAATGTATTTCCACTCAGTCCTTGGTATTATCTGAAAAATAAATTGTTCAGCAACCCATTTGTCCCTCAGAGCCACTCATTAAAACGAAAAGTAGACTTGCTGAGCTGTGTCAGCTCTCCTTCCCTGTTCTATGAGGAAGGCAGACAAACTCCACTTTCTCATTTACAAATCCTGAAGTTTCCTAAGAGCCACGCCTAAGTGGTAGTATGTACTTTCTTTATATTTGAACTAGTGGACATTCACCAAACATCCAGGGAAGAAGGTGCATTGTGCCTGTACCAGAGGAAAAGAGAAAGGCCCAACACCAAACACAAGCACGTCGTTTTGCCTTTCAAATATTTGGAGCAACATTTTTTCAATCTGATCTCAATTTCGGTGAATTGAACTTTACCCTTTCCCACTACCAACACCAATTTGAAATTTAGTGGGCCATAAGAAAAGTCCTGAATTGTCAAGTAACGTCTATGGTTTCTCCACATTTGGAGCAAACTTGACTGGAGAGTTTTTATTCTGGTCCCCTTACAGGGGGATCTGCATATATGTAATTTTACACTTAATAATGCCTGGTGGATCAATAACTTTCCATACCAGAGATATGATTAAATTCCCAGTCAATGTGTATCATAAGCAGTCAACATCTGCATGTCGCTGGAGACTTGGGAGTTGTTATCATGTAGAACACATAATAATGTGTTTAGCTTGTGGACTAAAATGAGCTAGGAAGAAATGCCTGGAGATCAACTTTTGAAAATAAATCACCCAATGAAAGTCCTATGGATCACAACATCCAGTACGCAATCTATTACGGGGATGGTGCAAGACCAACCTGCAATTTTTGTTCAGTTGTCCATGGGGGTCACTTGATTTGAGGTGAACTCCATAGTAGCTAACAAAAATAACATTCTCTAGTTCTTCCTATAAAGAAAAGGTCCCTTCTTGGACCCACATGTAATCTCACTCCCCACCTTACATTTGCTCCCCGGAATAGCAGCCAAACTGAATCTACAGACCCCCAGCTCCTTGATTTGGTTACACTCTATTGTGCACTTACATTAGTTGTTATTCACTCCTCTCTCTGCCATTTAAGATTTTAAGTTGAAAAGTCAGTACTTGAAAAGGAGACGGGAAGAAGAAGCCTGTGACACCATGATTTCCAAAGCCACCTGAAGCCCAACTAAATCCTAGCCAGCAGCATCACTCCCTGGAAAGCCAGTTTCCTTAAGTCTCTAGTGCTTCTGCCCTATCCCAGAGCCTACCTCACACACAGGAAAACTGCTCCATTGCAATCAATCATATTAATTATACTTACTACCTTAGTTATCTGGTGTTGGTGGACTATACAACAGTGCAACACTGTGGAAAACAATATGACATGTCCACAAAAAATCAGAAAGAGAAATGCCATATGACCAGTCTTCCCTCTACTTGATATACATCCTAGAGTAATAAGATCTATGGTAGCGTAGTGGTTATGAATCGGGCTGCGAACCTTAAGGTCAGCATTTCGAAACTACCAGGTGCTTTGCGGGAGAAAGATGAGGCTTTCTACTCCTGTAAAGATTTATAGCCTCAGAAACCCTATATAGGGTCACTATGGGTTGGAACCGACGCGATGGCACTTAACAACAACAAGATCCATGACAGCAATATATACACCCAGGTTCATCACAGTAGCAAAAAGATGACGACAACCTAAATGTACACCAATGGAAGAATGGATAAACAACCTTTGATACAAGGCACACAATAAGGATCAATCAGTGAAACACTTCATAACATGGATGAACCTGAATGACATTATGCTGAGTGAAATTCGTCAATCACAAAAGGACAAATATTGTATGAGACTACTATTGTATAAAGTCAATAAAATGATTTCACACTACAAGAAACATTCTTTGATGATCACCAGAGGTGGGAAGTGGAGGGAGGAGAAGTCATTGGCTACAAGGTAGACATGTATTAACTTGGATGAAGGGGAAGACAATGTGCAACAAGAGGAAGGCTGCCAAAAAGTGGTAGAGGCAGAGGAAGGCACTAGGAGGAGTGCAAAAGTTAAAGGCAACAGAGGTCAATATTGTTAGATATACAATCCTGCACTAACAACAACCTACAAGTAGATGGCTGGATAGACACATAGGCTGAGCAAGTGTGGAAGTGAGCGTGGGAGGAGACCCACAAATATATAGAGGTTTGACAGGGTGTTTGTGCAGGGGTCTTTACCTCTGATGCAAATATATCCAGGAATGTGGAGCATGCTGGGGGCAAAGTTTTGAAAATGGGGCAAAGTTATGAAAACTTCTTAGACATAACCAAACATCTTGAGGGAATGAGTCACTGGGTCTGAGTGTTTAAGACCATAGGGGACCCCCAAGTGCAATTGACATAATCTGTGGGTTAATGCACTGAACTGTAAGGTTGGTTTGAACCACAAGGTCAATGGTTCAAGCTCACCAGCCGGTCCTTGGAAATCCTATACAGCGTCACTATGTTGTGTCATTGTAGTTGAGTACCGTGGAGTTGGTTCTGACTCATAGTGACCCTGCACAGGGTTTCCGAGGCTGCAAATCTTTATGGGAGCAGAAAGCTTCATCTTTCTCCCGTGAAACAGCTGGTGGTTTTGAACTGCCAACTTGAGGCTAGCAGCCCAATTCATAACCACTCTGCTGCGTCACTATGAGTCAGAAGAAAATCGATGGCACTTAACAACAACACAGTTGTGGGGTACATTGAATTGCTTCACATAGTTCTTGTAGTGTCTGCAATTCCATCTAACAACTATTTTCCTGATGGGTCGAGGTAAAAGAAGTGGGGGGATGATGCTGATAGGATTATATGATTCAGTTGTAAATGATTGATAACAGGGTTAATTGTGATTATAAAAACTTGGAAATATAACAAGGGTCTTGGTCAGTTTTGCTTTCTGCTGGATATAAAATGAGTCATTTCAGAAGTAGGAACAGGGGGTTTCACTATCAACTAGAAAGAAGAACAAGGAGTGGATTATGTCCTGTGGACACTGAGATCCCTGCCTGTTGAATCTTCACAACCCAGGACACAGACCTGTAATACCAGAGAAGCATCAGAAGATTGGCAGAGGAGCAGAGCAGAGAGCAAGAGTATGAGAAAGCGTGGTGGGTTCCTAGCCTACAGAGCAAGTAAAGTAGGCTTCCTTCAGGCAAGAAGCTTACTTGTGGAGGAGGGTGCCTCCAGACACTGAAAAGGGGAGCTACGTTTGCTGACCCATGGAACTAGAGTTGAGACTCGGGGCCCTTCAGCACTGGAATGAACTCATCCCTGTGGTTTCATTTTCACCCAAATAGTAGGTCTATAAGGTAGCGTAGTGGTTATGAATCGGGCTGTGAACTGCAAGGTCAGCAGTTCGAAACTACCAACTATTCCGAGAGAGGAAGATGAGACTTCCTGCTCCCATAAAGATTTACAGCCTCTGAAACCCAGTACAGGGTCGTTATGAATCAGAAGCAACTCCACGGCACATAACCACCACCAAGGAAAACAGTAACATTAGTGAGGCACACACACCTGAGAATGAGCAACTATTTGTGATCAAAATGGCAATATTTACCCAAGATCAAAGTTCAGAAGGGTCAGGAAAAATGTAGGACTAGAAACAGGAAATTCAGGGAAGAAGTGGCATAAGTGATGGTACATTGACGGAAATGCAGTGAATGAGATGAAACAAAATGTGTGTGATTTGCTGAGTTTAAAATTGATGATCTACTCTGTAAACCTTCACCCAATTCACCATTAAAAGTTCAAGAAAAGAACTACCACAAATGGTTGGCTTCAATAATCATATAAATATATGTTTTAGCAGTTTAGACAGTTAGATGGCCGAATTCAAAGTACAGTTCTAGAGAATGCTTTCTTTATCTGTTGACTCTGGAGAAAAGAAATTTTCACCTGATTTCTGGTTCCTGGCAAATCACTATGTGGTTTAGCATCAATTTCCCTCCATCTGCTTCTCTAGCTTGCTTGTTTTAATATCTTTTATATCTCAAAATAGATTGACCTAAAACATACCCTACAGTACTTCAACACAGAAGACGTTCAGGTAACCACCAAACACATGAAGAAATGTTTACGATCACGATCATTAGAGAGATGCTAATCAAAACAACAGTGAGATGTCATCTCATTCCAGAATCAAAAGCAAAGCTTGGTACAACCAATGTGGAAAAATGGTCTGATATTCCTTAAAAACTTGAAAAAAGAAATACCATGTGATCTAGCAATTCCATTATTAGTTATATATCCTAGAGTAATAAAAGTCATGAAATGAAAAACTATATGCACACCCATGTTCACCACAACAATAATCACAATAGCAAAAAAATGGAAACAACCTAAGTGTCCAACAATGAATGAACGGTACATACAAACTATGGAACGCTATACAACATTTATAAGAATAATGAAGAATCTACAAAACACCTCAAATCAGGAATGAACCTAGAGGACATTATATTTAGTGAAATAAGTCATTAACAAAAGGACAACAAATGTACAGAACCACTATTATTTAATTTTTTGTTTTTTAAGTAAAGATTTACACACAAAAAGAAACATTCTTTGATCGATCGTTACCAGCAATGAGAAGAGAAAGGAGACCAAATCATTAACTTGAGAGTTGTTAAGTACCATGGAGTTGGTTCTGATTCAGAAATACGTTAACTTTGGGTAAAAGGAAAAGCAATATCCAATAAGGAGGAAGGCACTACAATATGATCAATGGCTAAGGAAATAACTGGAAGGTACAAAAGAGTAAAAGATAAGAAAGGTAAATACTATTACATATACAACCTATAATAATAGGAAAATGGGTTGGAACTGAGTGGCACTTAACAACAATAACTTTGTTGAGTAGTGACTGGGGTCTTAAAAGTTTAAGTGGCCATCTATGATGCAAGTATTCATCTCTTCTTGTACAGAGCAAAAAAGAGTGAAGAAAATCAAACACCCAGGAAACAATTAGTCCTAAGTATTAATGGATCATGCAAACCACAGATTCCACAACCTAGACACCATAAGACTCTAGATAGTTGCCAGCTACCACTACCATTCTGATCAGAGATTGCAATCAATGTCTCAAAACAAAATGTCTATAAACTTTAGTCGAATGTAATGGGAAACTTATTTGCTCTGTAAAATCTCACCCAAACTATAATAGAAGTTGGTTTTTTTTAAGTAAGGATTAATTAGCAAAGAAAGGCACATCTTACATTAATCTTGCCTAGTTAACATAACAGACTACCCATTCCCAAATGGGATTTTAACCATAGGAACAGAGAATAGACTTAATATGGCATGTAAGTAAAATTTTGCTAAAAATAATTCAAAAACAGCTGCAGTAATACATTGACAGGGAGCTGCCAGAGGTTTAGGCTGGATTCAGAAGAGGATATGGAATGAGGGCTATCACTGCTGATGTCTGATGAATCTTGGCTGAAACAGAGAATACCAAAAAGATGTTTACCTGTGCTTTATTGACTATGCAAAGAGTTTCGATTGTGTGGATCATGACAACATTGCCAAGTATGAGTATTCCAGGACACTTCATTGTGCTCATGAGGAACCCGTATGTAGACCAAGAGGCAGTTATTCAAAAAGAACAAGCAAATACTGAATGGGTTAAAATTAGGAAAGGTGTGCACCAGGATTGTGTTCTTCCACCATACTTATTCAATCTGTATGCTGAGTAAATAATTCAAGAAACTGGACTATACGAAGAAGAACACGGTGCCAGGATTGGAGGAAGACTCATTAACAACCTGTAATATGCAAATGATACAACCTTGCTTGCTGAAAGTAAAGAGGACTTAAAATACTTACTGATGAAAATCAAAGACCACAGCTTTCCATATGGATTGCATCTCAATGTAAAGAAAATAAAAATCCTCACCACTGGACCAATAAACAACATCAGGATAAATGGAGAGAAGATTGAAGTTATCAAAGACTTCATTTTGCTCAATTCAACCATCAACACTCATGGAAGCAGCTGTCAAGATATCAAATGACACTTGCAGTGGGCAAATCTACTGCACAAAACCTCTTTAAAGTGTTAATGAGGAAAGATGACAGTTTGAGGACTAAGGTATGCCTGATCCAAACCATGGTATTTTCAACAATCTCATTTGCATATGGAAGTTAGACAGAGAATAAGGAAGATTATAGAAGAATTGATGCATTTGAGTTATAATGTTGAAGAAGAATATTGATAGTACCAGGGCCTGCCAAAAGAACGAACAGATCCGTGTTGGAAGAAGCGCAGCTGGAGTGCTTGGAGGCCAGGATGGCCAGACTTTGTCTCTCATACTTCAGACACATTATCAGGAGTGTCCAGTCACTGGAGAAGGATATAATGCTTGGTAAAGTGGAGGGTTGGTGAAAAAGAGGAAGACACACCCACCCCACCCCCAACGAGAAGGATTGGCACAATGGCAGCATCACTGGTCTCAAACACAGTCATGATTGTGAAGTTGGCCCAGGATCAGGCAGTGTTTCATTCTGTTGTGCATAAGGCCACCAGGAGTCAGTACCAACTCAATGGCATCTAACAACAACAACATTATGTGCCCTACTGTGTCAGCACATTTTTCAAAAAAACAGATTCACACGGTTGGTAGACAGTAGTCCCAGAAGTTGGCAGCATCCCATGTTCTTTCTAGTGCTTCTTGTCTTTTTGTAAAGTGCTACTGAGTCAGTCCCAACTTATAGTGACCCGTATAGGACTTCCAAGGAGCTTGAGGTTCAAATTGACTTTATGACTGAGTGCTTATCCTACAGCACCATTTGCTTTAGGCTTTTTCAAGCTGCACATGCTTTTTGTCCATCAGCATTCCCTCTCTTTCTGTAACACAGATGCAAACAGTAGTTCTAGATCATAAATCAAATAGGAAGGAAGTGTTCAGTGTCACATAATTTACCCTTCCTACCATTTTCAATTTAGAACAGTATCTGGAAACAGAAAATACAGAAATCTAAATAATCCTTTGCACATGAATTTCACACTGGCTGAGTAACCCACTGTAGTTGATATTACCAAGAATGTGGGTTTATGGGCTCTTGAATTTTGGATTTCACCTAGGAAAAAGAGTTTGGAATTTGTGCTACTTTGGTTTTAGACACACATTTCTTTTCTCCTTTCTTGTGTGTGTTCCCTTAAGTTTGGTGCTGAAGGATAAGCACAGGACTGCAAGGCCACTTTGAACCACAAAGATGACAGTTCAAACCTACCAGTCAATCCTCAGAAACCTATAGAGGATTCCTATGAGCTGGAAACAACAGGTGACATTAAAATCTGTGTGCCCTAAGACCATGGAATCAGAAAATACCTGTGGGAGTCAACGCATGCCTCTTGCTCTTGTGCCATAAAGTCGGTTCCAACTCATAGGTTTCCAAGAAGCAGCTGGTGGGTTTGAGCAGCCCAGTGCATAGTCCTACCCCTTTCTAATGCTTATTGAGTGGCTCAGTTAGGCATTTGACTAACAAAAGGATTCCTGGTGTGGTGCCAAAGTATAAGCATTATTGTTGTTATGTGCTGTGGAGTCAGAACCAGAACCTATGCATAGTGACCTCTTTATGCATAGTGAGGTCTTTACTGACCTTTTTACTGGAGCAGAAAGCCTCATCTTTCTCCCATGGTAGTTTCAAACTGCTGACCTTGCAGTTCGCAGCCCAATTCGTAACCACTACGCTACCAGAGCTCCTGGTTCAAACTCACCAGCTACTCCTTAGAAACCCTATACAGGATGGCTATGAGTCAGAACTGACTGCGTGGCACTTAACAACAACAACTAACAAAAAGGTTTAACAGTTAGAACACACCCGGAGGCAACTTGAAAGGACACAGCCTTGCAAACTCAATGGCTACTTATATTTGTCATAAGAGTGGGAATCACCTCAATGGCAACTGATTTGGTTGGGTTTTAGTACTGCCTGTCGGCTCGTGACCAATCCATTTCCCCCCATTATTGTTGTAGGGTGTCACGGAGTCGGTTCCAACTCATCAGGTCTCCATCTCACAGAGCATAACTTCCTAGGCACTCACTTTTACAGGCCTTTCTTCCCAAAAGCAACTGTGGGTTCAAACTGAAGACCTCTCAGTTAGCAACCAAACACTTCACCTGTGCACCCCAGGGCCCCTTACTGTCCCCATCAGGGCCTCTTACAGTCACTCGTTTCATGTGTACTGACTGCAGCCCTGGTGTGGCTGTAGCGTCAGCACTAGACTGCTAGTTTAAATCCACCAGCCACTGTTGGACACCTTATACAGGGTTGCTACGAGTCAGAAGTGACTCTGCAGCACACAACGACAGAGTTCTTACTACACATTACAACTTATCTGTCTTGTTTTCTATTGCTTCAAGATTTTTTTAATATTATCAAAGCATTCTGGCTAAAGTTTATATAAAGTTTATATTCTTATTGTGGTAAATTGAGATATAACAAAGCATTTACCACTTCAACATGTTTTGCATGTACAATTCAGTGACATTAATTTGTGCTCATTAAGAAAATGTTTTAATGTGCTATTCCCCAAGGGATTTCTAAAGATCCTTTTTAACCCAAAGGGATGAATTTCTAAGGGTGATGCAATGGCTAATGCGCTCAACTGCTAACTGAATGGTTGGACACTTGAGTCCACCCAGAGGTACCTCAGAAGAAAGGTCTGGCAATCTGCAGCCAAAAAATCAGCCACTCAAAACCCTGTGGAGCACAGCTCTACTCTGACACACATGAAGTGTTGCCATGTGTCAGAGATGGCAACTGCTTCTGTTTTTTTGTTTTGTTTTTGTTTTTTTTTATCGTGATGGAATTGTTTTGGAAGCAGCCAGGGGCCCGTGGCAGCCCATAATAAATCACACTAACTATGTGAGCACTCCGTCAACTGAAGCAATAAGTTCAGCCTCATGTACTTTCTGTTCTTTGAGACCTTAAGGGAAACAACTTTCTTCAGGAATACTTGAAAGAAATTCTCTACACTTAATCTAAGATCATCCGACCCAGTAGCTAATTAAAGTTTCAATTTCTTAGAACTATATTTATTATAAGATATAACATAGTTCTTATAAGATATAACAAAATTCCAACCTGGAATTTCAGAATGGAAGAACTGTACTGATCATGGAGCTAAGACCCTTTGCAAAAAAGGTAGTGGTCATTGAGTAGCAGAATTCTCACCTTCCATGTGGGTGGTCATGGAGCTCTGGTAGCATAGTGGTTACAAGTTTGGCTGCTAGCTTCAACATCAGCAGTTTGAAACTACGAGCCATTCCATGGGGAAAAAATGAGGCGTTCTGCTCCCATAAAGATTTATAACTTTGGAAACCCTACACAGGGTCACTATGAGTCGGAACCTACTCCACGGCACACTACCACTAACTACCACCACCACCATGTGGGCAGTCTGGGTTGGATTGCTGGCCTATGTACCTCAAACTCAGTTACCAACCATCTGGCAGTGGAGGTTTCTGAGGTGGGTAGCACTTGCAGACTAAGAGGGATGGAGGGAAAATGCCTGGCAATCTACTTCTCAGCAGTCTGATCCAGGCATAACGCATATTGTGGTCTAACCCAGCTAATCAAAACTGAACAAATGAGCAAACCAATCTGATTGTCTAAGACACTGAAGGTCTTTTTTTTCCTCATTTAGTTTATCCTTTCAAAACAAAAACTCCTTGTACAAGGAGCTAAATAGAAAGTGTCACAAACTCCTGGTATTAATCAGCACCATTACTATGAAAGGAGTCCTGATGTGACACTGTAGGATAAGCACTGGACAGGTAACCGCAAGGTCATTTCTTCAAACACCCCTCCTCCAACTGCTCCTCAGAAACTCTGTATTAGGTCGCTATGAGTCAGAACTGAGTCAACAGTATATAAGAACAGCATTATTACTGGGAGAAGACACAACCCACAAAGGATTTTAGTATAACTGGAACAAGGGGAAACAGGAATGGCAGGACAGAAAAGGTGAAAGAGCCAGACCCAAGGACACATTCGACAATGGTTGATAGGCACAAGCTAGAACAACCTTCTCTTGACACCAAATAATTAGTCCATCTTGGAAACCCCCAAACACAATACACAAATATTCAATCCCTCCACCGAGGTCCAGTGACACAAGGTCCTGGGTGAACACAAACAATCCAGGCTAGACTACTAACCTAAAAATTGGCAGTTTGAATCCACTCAGTAGTTCTGCAGAAAGAAGGCCTGAGAATCTGTTTATGTGAAGATTGTTGTTGTTGTTGTTAAGTGCCGTTGAGTCGGTTCCGACCCATAGCGACCCTGTACAGGGTTTCCGAGGGTGTAAATCCTTACGGGAGTAGAAAGCCTCATCTTTCTCCCGCGGAGCGGCTGGTAGTTTTGAACCGCTGACCTTAAGGTTTGCAGCCTGATTCGTAACCACTACGCTACCACAGCCAAGAAAACCCTATGGAGAAGTTCTACTCAGTAATGGGTGGGGTTGCCATAAGTGGGAATGAACATGATTGCAACTGTCTTTGTGTTCTTTTGCCATCCACCACCAACAGTGCAGACTGAAACACACAGGAGTTACTGACAACAGATAAGCAGAAAAGTCAGGTGAATGGGTGACCTTAGAACTGAATTTCACCTGAGAGGCCTGCTCTTCAAAACTCGTCAGTTTCTCTCTGCTCCTGGAGCTAAGTGAGCCATGAAATTCTACCAATTTAAGAGCTCCAAGTTTCACACATTTTCTTCCTACAAGCATTAAAAAGGCATAGTATGTCCTTCAACGACATTCCCTTCTTATCAATTCTGGAAGATAGCATTTGGCTATACTGTAGTGTGGGAGGTGTGTCCGGCATCTCGCTGGTATGATTTGCCAGGCCAGAGTACTGCTCTAATCTACAACTCTGTCCTTGCTCCAGATGCCTTCAACATAATTTATCCTTGCTGTATTTGGCAATCAGACAAGTTCTATTACACCAATCACAAAGACATCTTTCCTAAATTATGTGATTCATTTCCATTAAGTAACTTTCAAGTTCTTACATTTAGAACATTCTGTTGTTGTTATGTGCCGATAAATGGAATCAGAGTGATACACAGAACAAAACAGAACAGAACTGCCCTATAGGGTTTCCAGGGCTGTAAATCTTTATGGAAGAAAACAGTCTCAGCTTTCTCCCATGGAGCAGCTGGTGGGTTTGAACCACTGACCTTTCTGTTAGCAGCCGGACACTTAGCCATGGTTCCTTAAAATATTTTAGAAAAAGTAAAACTAAATTATGAGCTTTCTGGGAAATGACTGCAGAACTGAATTTCTGCCTCCTCTCCCCAACGAAAATTCAGAACTCATCTAGATTAAAAATTCTTGTTATACAGTTGTGGAAACTGAGGCTTAGAGAAGTAGGTCCCTTAGCTCGTAAGTTAATACAAAGCTGATAGTAAAATCACCTAATTCCTGTTGCAACTGTCTTTCCGTTTCCGAAACAATGCACAGCACGTCGCTCAAGGAAAGAGAAAACTTAGTGGTGTTTTGAATAAAAAATTGTATCTCTTCAGAGAAGAAAATATAAATAAGAGAAAAGGGACTTATTCCTTATTAATTGATAAGGATTCTTCTGAAAGATTCATATCATTTGTAGTTTTTATCTTCCAGCCTACTATTCTTTATCTCAGAGTAGAAAATGCTTCAAATATTTAACAAATGAAGCTAATTATTCAAAAATAACTGAATCTCTAACATGATGTCTAAGAGAGTTCATATTTTGAACATTTCTTTGTTTCCAGTGTGAATCCCGGGAAGATAAACCTGCAGACAGGTTTGGAGAAAGAAAGAAAAAAATAACAAACTTACCTTCATTTTTAGGCCTGCGCATTGACCCAGGAAATCAGTTAATTATTAAGTAAGCTTCATTTTTACAAAGCACATGTAATCATTCCATCTTTATTCCAAATGTATGCTTTACTTAGGAGCAGAGATGTCATTCTATTTGAAGAACTGTTTGCTTGAGCTCAGAATTACCCCAGGGCAATGTATTATTGATAAATTCATTTTCTTGTATAATCATTGCTTCACATTTACAACATTCCACAGGATTCCATCTGTAACCTTTGAACAGTTTTCCTAGGCAAAGGTACCAAAAAACAAAACAAAACCACCCTTATTCTGAAGGGTTAACTTTTGTATTTGAAGCACCAAAGTAATTTGACAAGACTTTCTCACAGAAAACACACAATTGAGGTTACTTGTAGCTATAAGGCCCGCAACATTGTCAAACTCATACGCGTATCTGCATACATTTGCATGAATTTAGAGCACCTCCATTCACAGGCATGAAGGTTCACTTTATAAAGATGCATATGGAGGGTATGACTGAGTGACTACACAAAGGCTTATTTAAACGTTATTGGTCTCCCGTATTCATTTATTTTCCGATGACAGAGGGGTCAAGCAAGGACCTTTATCTCGAATACGCTTCAGTAAAGCAATAATGTGCTTTTTTTTCCCCTTTTCTTTTTCATTGTTGAGGGCTGGTTGGTTGGTTTTTGGCTTGTTTTTGCTTTTTTGTTGTGCGTGTATTTGGGGGTTGTATTTGTGCAGTGGGAGAAAGGGTAAAAAAACAGTCCATACTAGCTAACGTTGAGGTGAGAAACTCAGGAATCTCTCAAGTGCTTGAATAAACACATGCCACACCAATTTAGAAAAAAAAAAAAAGCTGGTTTAGTAAAAGGACAAACCTACTCTCCTTAGCCTATGGAACCTGCAGACAAGCCTGCGTGCATTCCTAGAGCTTGGGACAGTACTAACACTTCCTTTCAGCTTAATGGGTCCCGAGCCCCATCTTTTGTCTGCTGATTAACTGCTCTGCTCATTGACCAAAACCACTAATTGCATGTTCCTTATAGTTACCCTACATTACTGTAAGAATTAATGAGACACAATTACAGCTCCCAGAAATCTCAGGCCTAGCCAACTGCAAAGCACTCCAACTGAATTAGAACTCTGTAAGAGAATAGAGGGATGGGGGGCAGAGAGATAGGAACTAGACCTAGATTGTTCACAGGAAGCAGAAAGGTTTTTTTTGTTGTTAAAAAATTTTTTTGTATTTATTTGAAGTTGTTTCATAATTAGGCTCAGGGCGTGAAGGTGAGGGAAAAGAAAGAAGAAACTGGATAAAGGACTTGTGAACTCAACTTTCAGTGAGAAATGGTGGGTACAAAGAGACATATAATTCAGATGTAAGAAAATCTTAGGATACAGAATGAATAAAATCAATGCTATGAATAGTACATACAAATAATAATAAATCAATTGCCTAAGTACAACATGTGTCACATGGAAATGCAATCTTAAGGATTCTTATGGTCATATTCCCCAATAGAGATGTTCTTTTACACAACTTAAGTCAAATTCTGCATTGTATTAATATTCCTTAACTCATTCATTAGAACTAGGAGTCCTGGTGTGGCACTGTAGGATAAGCACTGGCCCAAAAAGTTCGTTTGAACTGCAAGGTTGGCAGTTCTAATTTACCAGTCACTCCTCGGAAACCCTATATAGGGTTGCTATGAGTTGGAATTGACTTGTTGTTGTTGTTGTTAAGTGCCATCGAGTCAATTCCGATGCATAATGACCCCATATACCTGTATAGGGTTTCCGAGGAGTACCAGGTGAGCTTGAACCGCTGACCTTTCGGTTCAAGCCGACTTTGCAGTCCAGGGCATTAACCCACAGCGCCACACCAGGACCACAGAAACTGACTTAGACAGCACTAAACAACAACAACAGAACCAGTGACAGATCACCCAATAAGCTAGGTAAGCATGAGCTAAGGTCATCAACAAGCAAGAGAACCAACATATTCCTGACTTTAATGATTACAAGCAGAATACTCATTTTCGTTTTTAAAGAAATTCAAACCCTCAGTGTACAACAATTATTCAAGAAAGACTTAGTTTATTATCCTTACCATGTATGGAAGCAGAGATTGTTTGGCTGCCTAATTATGATGAAATCATTGAATTTGTAAAGGTGAATATTAAAAGAAAAAATTTTATTATAATATTTAGAGATGAAAAATCAATCGAAAAATAAAATATAGTCATTTTTTGTAATATTTGTTTTCTGGACATTGAATTTTCTTTTATGACATCTTTTCATTTGTTAATTATAATTACAGCATTTATTACAAAACATACATCCAGGTGAAAGTATGAACGATTTAAAGCAAAATTGTTGACAATTTTCACTGTGGGTAATCAACAGAACTTTACATTGGTAAAACAGCTAAATTCATTGACTCATTTTTCTTTAATTTTATTACTCAGTTCATCTTAGTCAGCTAAATGGTACATACCACTTTTACATCCAATCACTAATATGATAGTTGCATTTTATAAGAATTAAAATCATAGGTAGCTAAGACACACACATATACAAGTATACATACACCCTCTCCTCACTTACCACCTATATCGTTATCCAACATTTCACACTAACAGCAATAGTAAAAAATCTGCTAACCAACTCTTGTTTGCATTAACAGCATGTGTCTGGCAATAATGAATGCCAAAGTGGGAGGTGAACACAAGGCTGGCTGTGATGGTTGTTGTGTGTCAACTTGACTGGGCCATTGTTCTAAGTGGTTTGGCAGCTATAACTTGATAGTTACGTAGTTATATAATTATTTTCCAGTTTGTGATCTGATGTGGTCATCCTCTGTTGTTGCATAAAGCAAATTTTTGCATAATTACTTGGTCTTTGGAAGCTAACCATATTGATAAATGAAAAGACCGTGGGTATGCATGTAAATAAACATGGATAAGTCAAAAGGTATTGCCCCTGGGACCATCAAGGGACAAGTGCGGAGAGTGGGGACCCTACCCAGAGAAGCCGTGATGCCAGAGATGGAGGCAGAGATGATGATGTGAAACAATGGAGCAGCTGGGGACTTTAGACACAGAGAGGTAGAGGGGCTGTGTACTGATGACTGGGGAGCAGGCTTGTAGTGTATACCCTTTGGTTGGTTGATGATGCATGGAGGGAATTGTAACCATGGCAATGAAACTATATAAAATAGGATGAATGTAAAACTAATGTTCTCCCATGTAAACTATCACATAATTCACAATAAAACATTAAAAAAAAAAAAAAAAAGGTATTGCTACTAGGGTTCCAGTTCATACATACATGCATTTATTACAAACCAAACGTGTTTAAACAGATCTCTGATCAGTGGGTGGCTGCAGACAAATTCTTTCAATATACCTGTCTTAGTCTTATTAAGGTGCCTTGAAAAACAGGTCCAATAAGAACAGTGGTTTCCAAGGGAAGTTGCTGGACCAGTTAAAACCAAGGCAGAGTGGCCAGCTCTGAAAGTTATAGTGACTGTATTTTGGATTCCTTGTAACCTTCATAGATTTTCTTGAAGGTATAGGACAATCATGGGAGCTTATTATGAAGAAATTATTAAGAAAATTGGTGAGGAAAACACCAGGAAAGTTGCATTGAGAAATTTTTTCCATCACAATGTACCTTTCCATTCTTTCAGAGTAGCAGGAGCTGTCCTACAAGAATTTTGTTTGTTCTGAAACTTCACAGCATCCACTCTACAGCCCTTAGATTGCTCCTTCAGACTTAAATTTTGATTCCCCAAACTCAGAATATTTAAAAGGAACATGCTCTGATTCCATCAAGGATGTCAAAACTGCTACTTTTATGTGGTATAAATCAAAGAGACCAGAATTATTCTGGGAAGGATTTTTTATTGTTGTTGTTAAGACCATCGAGTCATTGCCATTTCATAGTGACCTTGTGTAGGGTTTCTAAGGAGTGGCTGGTGGGTTTGAACAACCAATTTGGTGCTTCAAACCAATCTTGTGATCCAGTGCTTTATCCTACAGTGCCATGCAGGGATCCTGGGAAGGGTTGTTGTTGTTAAGTGCCACCTAGTCCGTTCCAACTCATAATGACCCTGTATTGGGTTTCCAAGGAGCAGCTAGTGGGTTTGAATTGTTGACTTTGTGGTTCACAGTCCAGTGCTGATCAGACAGCACCACATCAGGAGTCTGGGGAAAGATTACGAGATGAAACTTTACCCTCAAAAGTAGGCAGACCTAAATGGAAGTTATGTCAAGAAACAATAGCTCATGCTTTCCTATTTTTCTTTAATAAAGGTTTCAATGATTTTCTAGCAATACTTTTTACTTGCCCTTGGGTCTTAGTTATCTAATGCTGCTTTAACAGAAATACCACAGTGGATGGCTTTGTTGTTGTTGTTAGGTGCTATTGAGTCAGTGCCAACTCATAGCGACCTTATGCACAACAGAACAAAACACTGCCCAGTCCTATGCCAACCTCACAATCGCTGCTTTTCTTGAGCCTATTGCTGTTGCCATTGTGTTAGTCCATTTGGTTGGGGGTCTTCCTCTTTTCTCTGACCCTCTACTTTACCAAACTTGATGTTCTTCTCCAGGGACTTGTCCCTCCTTACAATATACCTAAAGTATGAGAGACAAAGTCTAGCCATCCTGGCTTCTAAGGAGCATTCTGGCTGAACTTTTTCCAATACTGGTTGGTTTGTTCTTTTGGCAGCCCATGGTACTTACAATATTCTCCTCCAACACCATATCTCAAATGCATCAATTCTTCCTTATTTACTTCCTTATTTACAGTCTTCCTTCTTCACTGCCCAACTTTCACATGCTATGAATGAGGTTACTGAAAATACCATGGCTTGGGTCAGGCACCTCTTAGTCCTCAAACTGATATCTTTGCTCTTCAACACTTTAAAGAGATCTTTTGCAGAAGATTTGCCTAAGGTAATACATCGTTTGATATCTTGACTGCTGCACCCATGTGTGCTGATGGTTGATCTAAGCAAAATGAAGTCTCTGACAACTTCAGTCTTTTCTCCATTCATATGGATGTTATTTATTGGTCTAGTGGTGAGGATTCGTGTTTTCTTTACACTGAGGTGCAACCCATACGGAAGGCTGTGGTCTTTGATCTTCATTAGTAAGTATTTTAAGTCCTCTTGGAGTTCAGAAATTCTTTAGAGTGTGGTATGCAACATCTTCAGCAAGCAAGGTTGTATTATCTGCATATTGTAGGTTGCTAATGAGTATTCTTCAAATCCTGATGCCGCATTCTTCTCTATATAACTCAGCTTCTCAGATTATTTGCTCAGCATATGTTGCTGTTGTTAACTGCTGTCGAGTCAATTCCAGCCCATAGCAACCCTGTACAGGGTTTCCAAGGCTGTAAATCTTTACGGGAGCAGAAAGCCTCATCTTTCTCCCGTGGAACAGCTGGTAGTTTCGAACTTCTGACCTTAAGGTTCACAGCCCTATTCGTAACCACTACGCTACCAGTGTTCAGCATATAGGTTGAATAAATATGGCAAAAGGATACAACTCTGGCACAAACCTTTCCTAATTTTAAACCATTCAATGTTTCCTGTTTGCATTTCAATCACCAACAATTATCACTATATCCTGATTGCACGTTTGATGGCTTTGTTGTTGTTGTTGTGAAGTGCCCTCAAGTCAATTCCAACCCATAGCAACCCTGTATAGATTTTCTGAGGAGCAGCTGGTGAGCTTGAGTCACCAATCTTGCAGTTCAAATGGCTTTGCAGTTTGGCACATTAACCCACAGTGCCAACCAGAAATGTACTTTCTCATAGTTTGGGAGGTCAGAAGTCCAAATTCAGAGCACCACTTAGGGAAGACTTTCTCTTTGTTGACTCTGGGGAAAGCTCCTTGTCTCTTTTCAGCATCTGTAGACTCAGTGTTCCTTGGAGGCATCAGTCTTCTTCTGGATCTAGGAGCATCCCAGTTCAAGGACCCCAGAATCAAAGGACACACTCCTTTCCTGGCTCTTCTATCTTGGCGATAGTAGGTCCCTCGCTCTGTTCTCATGTCTCTCTCCTTTTATCTCTTGTAAGATAAAAAAATGTTGCATACCACACTCTTGAGAATTTCTGTCAATTGGATTAGGGTGGTGATGTAATCAAGGGTGGTGTGCCCCACCCTTAATTCTCTTATTGGGTTATCACATCAAATCACATCATAAGGGGTAGCTGTATCTCAACTGCCAGATCACTGAGAATCTTGGCCCAAGTCAAGTTGACATGAAACCTTAACTATCATACTTTGTATTTATAACTTGTCATGGAGCCCTGGTGTGGCAATATAGGATAATCACTGGGCTGCTAACCTCAAGGTTGGCAGTCCAAACCCACCAGTCACTTCCTGGAAATACAACACAGGGTTGCTTTGAGTTAGAACCAACTCGATGGCACTAACAATATCTCATAAACAGAGGAGGAGGCACCAAAGATTATCAGTATTTAGAGCCCTCACACACTACAATCCAGCCGTGATTAGAACCCTGGGTCCTTCACTAGGAATCATGAAAGAATGGTTCATGGCCAAAGAGAAACTGTTTTTTAGCTAAATAGAAAAAAAATTAATAAAAGAAAGAATTTTCCCTCAACCAAATCTTTTCAGAATTAAATTTTGATTTTGAGTATTAAAATAATTTCAGGACACTTTATGTTGCAATTATTCTGAAACTCTGTTGGACTTGCTTGCCTTGGCAGTCTTTCTATATCATAACTTCTTCTCATACATGTCTGCTAAGGTTACTTTATCCCCAGTATGAAAAAAAAGTATTATTTTAATCCAATTTCACTAAAATTCAGGATATATGCTTTATATATTTACATACATACATATGCATAGAGGAGTCCTGGTGTGGTGCCATAGGATAAGCACTCGACCTCAAGGTCGGTTTGAACTGCGTGGTCAGTGGTTCAAACTTACCAGCCGCTCCTTGGAAATCCTATATAGGGTCACTATGAGTTGGAACTGACTATACAGGGTCACTATGAGTTGGCACAACATGCCTATGGTTATTATTGCATTTGGGAATGGACTGTCTTTTGGACTTCTGGTGTGGTGCTATGGGTTAATGTGCTGTACTGCAAAGTCAGTTTGAATTGCAAGGTTGGCAGTTCAAACTCACCAGCTGCTCCTCAGAAATCCTAGACAGGGTCACTATGGGTCAGAACCCACTTGACAGCACTTAACAACAACAACAACATATACATACATAGAGGATGTCGCTGTTGTTGTTATGTGCCATTGAGTCCGTTCTGATTCATAGAGACCCTGTATAGGGTTTCTGAGGATAGAGTGATAATTGATAGAAAGATGATAGATACATAGATAGATACACAGATAGATAGATAGATAGATAGATAGATAGATAGATAGATAGATAGATAGATAGATAGATAGATATAGATATGTTGCTAGTTTCTGTCAAGTTGATCCCAGCTCAAGGCAACCTTATACTTAATAGAACTAGATGTTTCCCATTTGACCCATCTTGTGCTATCTTCCTGATCGTTGATTTATTTGAACCAATTGTTGCACCATTATGTCAATCCATGTGGTTGAATGTTTTCAAGTAGTGGGTTCTTGATGACCATCTACTTTATCAGACATGATGTCAATAGAGAGAGATGATAGCAAGATGGAAAGAAATAGAGGAAGGAAAGAAAGAAGGTGAAGGAAGGAAGGAGATAAAGACCTAGAGTCAATTTCCCAAGATCAAACAAACTGGAACTTCAAACTTCAATTAAATGTCAGAATAGTACTGTGTATGCTAATTTGGCATGGAGGCAGATGCCTGGAAAAGAAGCTTATCTTTTCAGGTATAAATCTGAAGATCATCATATACTTGTTTTATTTCCAGGAATCTGAGAGAACAACAACAACAATAATAATAATAATGGGAAACTTGTGGGTCCCTTTCTAAGGCAGACAAGCCCCCAAGGAAGTGTCAGAACATTTGTGGAGGTTTAAACCATTGTTAAAAGCATCATAAAGTTGCAGGGACAGCATGCTGAATTTCTTAACATTTATCAGAAGACAAAGGAGGAAGTCTCTGTATCAATTACAATCTTGCTGCAGAACCAGAGACAAGAGGGTTACACTGAGAGATACTCAGGCTCTCTTCAAATGATTGCTGGGGTTCTCAGCACAGGATTATAGCTCAACACGTCCTTTCCTCCTACCTTATCTAGAGTCCACCTACCATATCTCCCTTCTGCCTTCTGCAATTCTCTCACCCTCCTCTGCCTGCTCAAATCTTATCCACACTTCAAGGCCAGCTCCTATGCACACTTACCTCCCAACCCCATCCTCCCATGAAAAGAAATTTTTCTCTCTTCTGACTTCTTAAGGCACATATTGCTTGTACCAACTTGTACCAAACATTTGTCATTTAATCATGTGTACTATCAACATTTCCACAAACCAAGGCCTGGGTCTCCATCTAGACAGAAAATTCTTTGAGGGAAGATGAAATAACTTCTCTGCCTCCCTCTACAACTGCCTAAAGCACTTAGCAGGACCTTGTGTATCTTGTTCAAGCTTAATCAGTATTTTAGGAATAAATGACTATATGAAGCAATGAATCAATAAGAAAAAGGCAATGAAAGTTTAAAAAAAAAAAAAAGTGGATAAGAAGAATCAGCATATTTAGAATACTCTGTGGTTTGTATCGTACTGAGGTATAAACAACGGACAGAATCCAATGTCTTTCTTGTTGCAGGTGCCATCAAGTCCGATCCACCTCATAGCAACCTTATGTATACCAGAAGGAAACATTGCTCAGTCCTGCACCATCCTCACAATTGTTACTATGTTTGAGTCTATTGATCCTTTTCACTGACATCTCCCTCTTTTGCTGACGTATACAACTCCAAAGATGGATGCCTCCTGACAAGAAGTTCAAAGTCGTCCAGGTAAAGTCTCAACATCCTTGCTTTTAAACAACAGTCTGGCTGTATTTCCTCCAAGACTGATTTGTTCTTTCTCCTGACCGTCTATGTATGGTATATTCAATAGTCTCCCACACCATGATTTGAAGGCCTCAATTCTTCCTTTTTCATTGCCCAGCTTTTGCATGAATGTTGTTGCTGCTGTTAAGTGCCATCGAGTCAGTTTCGGGAAGCAGCTGGTAGTTAAAACTACCAACCTTGTGATTCACAGTCCAGTGCTGATCCTACAGCGCCACACTAGGAGTCCATTTTACATGCATTATGTGGCATTTAATATCTTTCTTGGATCCCCTTTATTAGAATATGTGTCAAATGGGAGGACGACTTTTAAGTAACTTCAAGGAGGAAGAACTTCAAGAGAAACAACCTAGTGACTGAATTTGCTGAATGATTAGAAGAATTGAGAAGTATGAGTGGAGTTAGAGATTTAGGTAAAGTGGTACAATGAAAATATCTAAAGAGAATATTTATCTTCATACCTAAATTAAGAGCAGATGAGGTGGAGTCGATGAAATGGAAATAAGAAGGTAAACCCAAAGATTATAGTTTCTAGTTCTTTAAGTGTGCAAAGATGATATTGTGACGAACTGAAAGCGAAGAATTGTAGGTCTGGAAAATACTTTGGACAGAAGCACAAAAAGAAAAGCGGAACACGTTCTCTTAGCTTTTTTTGTGCAAGAGAATGACAGACTCCAGAACACACTAGGACTTCTACCAGTTTCAACGAGACTTCAAACTGCAGCTAATAGTTCCGAGGCTGAAACTATATTCAGAAAGTAAAATAAGGGCTTGCAAAGAGGAGTCGCCCCTGGATAGCACAATCCACTAAGTATTCGATTAACCAACAAGTTGATGTTCAAACCCACCCAGAGGTGCCTTGAAAGTTGTTGTTGTTGTTATGTGCCGCGGAGTCAGTTCCGACTCATAGCGACCCTGCACAGGGTTTTCAAGGCTGTAAATCTTTACAGGAGCAGAACGCCTCATCTTTCTCCTGCGGAACAGCTGGTAGTTTTGAACTGCTGACATTGAGGTTCACAGTCCGATTCGTAACCACTTCGCTACTTAAACGGCTTCTATAAGGGTTATAGCCAAGAAAACCCTACGGAGCCCAGCTCTACTCTGCGTACATGCCGGGGTCTCCATGAGTTGAAATCTAGTCAATGGTGCCTGGCTGCTGGTTAGATATGAGAATTGTGGTCAAATCAGTTCCAACCCCTGCTGACCTTACGTATAACAGAACGCAACGCTGCCGGATGATGCGTTATAGTCACCATCATCGGTATGTTTGAGTCTGTAGAAGAGTCTGCTTCAATTTTCTCAGATAATATTAATATGTCAATAGTATTCAATCTGAACAGGAAATAAAAACTTTTAATAAGCCTGAAGCTTAAGGGAGTTTTAATGAGAAGAGACAGACAAAATGTATATGCATATATTCTTTCCTGTCAATCACACTAAAAAGTACAACAATTAGGAATAAATAGGTGCAGAAAAAAACAAAAATGTTTTTTTGAGACGAAAAGCAATGCATCTATATAGAGACAAACATCCGGATATTTTGTGGGGTTTTTGGTAGTGTATACCCATTAGCTGGAGTCCTGGTGTGGCGCTGTGGGTTAATGCATCAGACTGCAAAGTCGTTTGAACGGCAAGCTCACCAGCTGCTCTTTGGAAACCCTATACAGGGTCACTATGGGTTAGAATCGACTTGACGGCACATCACAACAACCCATTAACTCATTGCCATTGACTCATGCCAACCCTATAAAACAGAGTGGACTGCCCCATTGGGTTTCCAAGGTTGTCAATCTTTCCAGAAGCAGAGTGTCACATCTTTCCAAGTTCTCTTCAACCACCAACTTTTCCACTACCAGTTGAGTGTTTTACCTACTGTACCACCAGGGTTCCTCCTAAGAGAATAGTGTATGTTGTTGTTGTTGTTGTTGTTGTGTGCCATGAAGTTGGTTTCAACTTGCAACCCTGTATAGGGTTTCCGAAGGTGGCTGGTAGGTTTAAATTGCCAACTTTGCGGTTATCAGTACAGTGTCCATCCTATAGTACCACACCAGGTCCCTTAGAGTGTATGTTGCTTGTTGTTAAATGCCATCAAGTCAGTTCTGACTCACAGTGACCCTGTATAGTGTTTTTGAGGAGTGGCCTGTGAGTTTGAACCACCGACATTAGGGTTCAAACTGACCTTGTGGTCTAGTGTATAATTTGTTGTTAAGTACCGTCGAGCCGATTCCGACCCATAGCAACCTTGTATAGGGTTTTCAAGGAGTGATTAGTGAGCTTGAACCACCAACCTTGCAGTTCAAATGACTTTGCAGTCTGATGCATTAACCCACAGTGCCACACCAAGACTGTATATAAAACAACTAAAAAAACTTCCATGAAGTCTATTCCAACTTACAACAATTGTAAATCTTTACAGGAGCGGACAGCCTCTTCTTTCTCCTGTGGAACTGCTGACGTTTCTGTTAGCAGCCCAATGCCTAATCCACAGCACCAGAAAATGTGAAAATAAATTTTCACTTTTTATCCAGACATTTAGCATGTACGTGAATACCATCAGAATTATATAAATCAATTACACATTGCTTCCATAGCATTGGATATCAATCCATGCATGTCAAGTAAATTATGTTTCATCAAGCATACCTACCTGTAAGGTACACTCATCAGCTCCAGGCACCTACAGAAGAGGAGTCAGCCAAAACCCAGAACAAAACCAGTCCTAACACTTTAACTACCTAGTTCACTTATAAAGCAAACTAACTTTACTCGTTTAAGTTTTATTTAAGAAAAAGATTATGTACTGTATAAAATATGGAGTCCTGGTATGACACTGTAGGATAAGCACTGGACTGCAAGGCCCATTTGAGCTGCAAAGTCAACAGTTCAAACTCACCAGCAGCAACTTGACAATCCCATACAGGGTCTCTATGAGTCAGAACTGAGTCCATGGCACTTAACACCACCAACAACAGTATAAATTTATAATTAAACTAGCAAAATTGTCACCAAACCCAAACCCAATGCTGTTCATTCAATTCTGACTTCCAGTGGCCCTGTAGGGCAGAACAGAACTGTCCCATAGGGCTTCCAAGGCCATAAAGCTTTTATGGCTCATCTTTCTCCTGAGGAATGGCTGGCTGGAGGGTTAGAATCCCTGACCTTTCAGTTATCAGTCAAGCACTTTAAGCACTGTGCCACCAGGGCTTCTAATATAATAGTAAAGTAGCTGCCTTCCTACCACAGTATAATGTATACATTTTCATAACAGTTTATATTTTGTATTGTCATTGTTGTTGTTAAGTGTTACCGAGTCAGTACGAACTCATAACAACCCTGTGTGGGAGTTCCAAGGCTATAATCTCTGCATGAGCAGAAAGTCTCAACTTTCTCCACAGAAGCTGCTGGTGGACTTAAACTTCTGACCTTGTGGTCAAAGTCCAGTGTTGATCCTACAGGACTCCCATATTTTATATACTTGTTCTAATAGAAAAGAGTTCTGGTACTGCAGTAGATTAAGTATTGTGCCACTAACTGAGAAGTCTGAGGTTCAACCCCACCAGTTGCTCTTTGGGAGAAAGACGAGGCAGTCGGCATCCATAAAGACTGAGAGCCACTGAAGCACTGTGGAGGCCTCCTACTTTCCTAGAAGGTGGCTGAGAGTTGAAATCGACTGGACAGCAGTGTTTGGTTTTGTTCTCTATACATATTCAGTGACAGTGTTATTTCAAAAGAAACTCTCCAAGACTGAGCTCATAGTTATTCTACATTCCAGAAAATGCCATGCTCAAAATGAACCCTCAATCAGAAGGCAATTATTGAATCATAATTGGAATTTGTCTAGATGTTTTTGAGTGATAAAAACAGGTAAAGCACTCAACTAAGAACCTAAAGGTTGGGAGACTGAATCCACCCAGAAGCAACTCAGAAGAAAGGCCTGATGATCTACTGCCAAAGAATCAGCCATTAAAACCCTGCTTTACTCTGACACACATGGAACTGCTGTGTCTAGTAATAACTAATTTGAGAATTAAAGTTACTAAACATATTATTGTCTTGGAAACTGTCTCATGAAGAGGACCATAAATTCAACCTTTGCCATAAGACCTTGTATTCATGAGAGTCTAAAAACCCAGAGGATGCAGGGTTGACAATCATCCTCACAACATGTGCATTTAACAAAATGCTGTCACCTATTTTGAGGCTAAAATACAACTATTTTGATCAAGAAGGATACTTGTCGATGTTAATGCCCACACCAGAGATTTGCTTTTTAAAAGCATAGCTGCTGTTGTTGTTGCTGCTATAAAAAAGGCACAATTGAAAACTTTGCATAGAATCTGGAGACAAATACTGATTTGCATCTGGACTGGATACAATCAATGTACAACATTATTGTTGTTTCTGGGTGCCTTCCAGTCAGTTCCAAGTCAGCGTTTTATGCACAACAGAACGAAATACTGAACAATCCTGCAACAACATCACAATTGTTGTTACTCTTGAGCCTACTGATGCTTCCACTGTGTTAATCCATCTCATTTGGGGGTGTACCTCTTCTTCGATGACCTTTTACTTTGCCAAGTAGGATATCCTTCTTCAGAGACTAGTCTCTCCTGATAACATGTCGGAAGTATAAGAGATGAAGTCTCACCATCCTGGTTTCTAAGGGCCACTCTGGCTATACTTCTTCCATCACAGACTTGTTTGTTCTTCTGGCAGTTCACAGTACTTTCAATATTCTTCTCTAACACCATATCTCAAATGCATCAATTCATCTACAGTCTTCCTTATTCATTGTCCAAATTTCACATGCCTACATGGCACTCAAAAATGCCATGGCTTGCATAAGGTGCACTGTGATAGTTATGGTTTAGTATCAACTTGACTGGGCCAGGATTCTCAGTAGTGTGACAACTGAGATGTGGTTATCCCCTAAGACAGGTATAGTTAAACTCTGATGATTGACTATCAGCAGCCAATCAATTGAAAGGATGTTTTCTTGGGTGTGGCCTGTTCCTAATGGACATGCAGGAAAAGTCTACTCTCTTTTTCTGCTAGTGATATGGGACTCTACGATTGTGAACCATTTCTTTGATATAAATTTCTATATATATATAAAAAGAGAAGTTTATATATATATGTTGTTGTTAAGTGCCACCCAGTCAGTTCCGTCCCATAGCAACCCTAAACAGGGTTTCTGAGGCTGTAAATCTTGACAGGAGCAGAAAGCCATATGTTTCTCCCACAGAGCAGCTGGCAGTTTTCAACTGCTGACCTTGCGGTTTGTAGCCCAATTCGTAACCACTATGTATGTATGTATGTATGTATGTATATATATATATATATAATTATATATATATATTATTATATATATACACACATAGTTGCTGTTGTTGTTGTCAAGTGCCATCAAATTGGTTCCAACTCAGTGACCATATATAGGGGTTCCAAGGAGCAGCTAGTGGGTTTGAACTGCTGACCTTGCAGTTCGAAGTCCAGTGCTGATCTTACAAAGCCACACCAGCTGTCCTATACACATACACACACAGACACACACACAGACATATGAAGGTGAGTCGCATTTTATCTGCACTCTGACTGTAGAATTTATTTTAATCAACTTTTAGAAAAGTTTGTAGTGTTCCAATACAGGCCTTTGAGAATCCCAGAAAACTGTAAGCATCAATTTTCCAGCTGATAGTTCTTTTGAACTTTTTCTTGGTCAGTTTCCTGAGAGTAAATGGAATGGAATGGAAACATTTACTCTGTATTGAGTGGAAACATCTTGAATCACCAACCAAGAAAAAATTTAAAAGTCAACCATCAGCTGGAAAATTGATGCTTATAGTTTTCTGAAATCCTTAAGGACCAGTATTGGAACACTATCAGGAAAAAGATTCAACAAGCAATCATGCTCCTCACAGTGAGATGCTCACTGAACAATTGAAGCCTAAATTTAGGATTAAGCACAGAGGAATGCTATCCAAGGATGGTGTGATCTTGCCTAACAATGTATATCCATACACCTCTGCCCACACTGTTGACATTCTGAAAAAACTTCATTTTGAGGTGTTAATGCATCTTCCCTATAGTCCTGATCTTGCTCCACAGGACTTTCACCTGTTTGGTCCCCTGAAAGCAGCCCTTCAAGGATGAAGATTCACCTCTGATAAAGAAATGAAGACTAGTATATTCATGGCTTACATCTCTGCCTAAAATACTTTTAAATAAAGAAATACAAAAGCTTGTTGAAGATGGATAAAGTATACTGAAAATCAAGGAGAATAATGATGTATTTGTCTTTTCTAAAAGTTGATTTAAATAAATTCTATAGCCAGGAGCTAAACACTGTCTGATATATGCCAGAAGCTAAGCCCCTAATGTTGGAAGGTACTCAAAATATGACTTGGGGACAGTTTCCTCCTAAAGTAGAGTTGACCTTAAAGATGGAGATGAAGAAAAACTTTGGGGACCTTCACTTACTGATGGGTTATACCTCAAAATAAGAAGAAACAACTGCAAATATTTGTTGATAATCAGAATGTGAAATGTACTCTCTGGCACCACATGTCTTAGGCTGTGTTTTCTAGAGAAGCAAACCTAGTGGTAAGTCAAACTTATCTGCACTCTGGCTGTAGAATTTAGTTGCTATTCCTAAGGTTTTCAGAAGTGATCCACTTCCTAGTATGTCTTATTCTGGAAGCTCCACTGAAAACTGTGTATCTGGCATTTTAAATACCAGTAGCATAGCAACACACAAGCCACCATAGTATGACAAACTGACAGGCAAGTGATGGCAAATCAAGTGGGGAGCCCCTAATTACTAAAATTTCTTCCATACAAGGTTTTCCCTTCATCGCCTCAAAAGAAGTCGTGACTCAGACCTTCAGTGTTTCTCTCCTTGATTACTGTAAATCTTGAAATTGGTGTACTCAACTCACTTCCCACTCACAATAAGCCACGAGGCTAATCACTTTACTCTCATGCCAATAGCCTACATAGTTATAACATGTGATAGTTAAGGTTTGGTGTCAAATTAACTGGGCCAGGATTCTCAGTGGTTTAGCAGTTAAAACACATACTTATCACCTCCATGATGAAATCTAATATTATACAAGCAACCCCATGATATGGTTATCTTTGAAGTGATAAATGCTGATCTGATGTAATTTTCCTATATTGGAAATCCTCAGTTTATGATGCCAATGAGGTCAGCTGCAATCTATCAGATTAGACTGTATCTTGAGTCAATATCTTTTAAGATATAAAAGGAGACAGAAGTAAGCTGAGCCCTGAGGGGCATACTACCACCAAAACAGAAGAGCCGAAAGTAAACTGCATCCTTTAAAGCTGGGATCCATGCACTGTGAAGTTCCTACATCCAGAAAAAGATTGATGCTAAGTCACATGGAGAATTCCATAGACTGCTGGGCCAACTGACACTGGAAGGAGGCAAGGACCTTTCTCCAGAGCCAGTACTCTCAATTTGGACTTCTAGCCTCCTAAACTGAGAGAGAATAAAGTTCTGTTTGTTAAAGCCATCAATGTTGTATTCATTATAGTAGCACTAGATAACTAAGACACACTCTTCTTTCTCTATGCTCCCACATCCCTGACCCCAGTCCCTTGATTGTATGTCCAGGTACCAAGGCACTTCATATTTCTGTGCTCTGATCATGGATTGCACTGTCCCCAAATTCTGGGTAACCCTTCATTGTCCACCACCCATAATACAATCTACTTTTTATTAAGACAAGACCTCAAGTTACTTTCACTAGAAGCCTTTCCTATATTTCTCCCATTCCTACAATTTACCCTCCTGGTGTAGTACTGTAGGATAAGCAATTCAGTGGATCAAACCCACCAGCCGGTCCTTGGAAACCCTATACAGAATCACTATGAGTCAGAACAACAACAGCAGGACAACAACCCTCTAGTAAAATCAACCACTCCTTTTTTATGCAGTCTACAGTGTCCCTGCTTCTAGTACAGCACCGATGTAGATAGATAGATAGACAGACAGACAGAGAGACAGAGAGAGAGAGAGAGATAGACAGACAGACAGACAGACAGACAGACAGATAGATAGATAGACAGATAGACAGATAGATAGATAGCACTATTACGTAACCCTGCAGGGCAGTTCTACTCTGTCCTCTAGAGTTGCTATAAGTAGGAATCCACTCAAAGACAATGTCTTGTTTTTATTTTTGTTTTGTTTTGTTGGTTTTATCTTTACATAGAAAGTCCCTATGCAAACAGCTAAAATGCTCAGCTGCTAACTGAAAGGTTGGAGGTTGGTGTCCGGCCATCCAGAGGCACCTCAGAAAAAGACATGGTGATCTGCTTCAAACACTTGTCCATTGGAAACTCTATGGGCAAAATTATATTCTGACACACATGGGGTTACCGTGAGTCAGAATGGGCTGGACAGCAACTGGTTTATTAGTACACAATACAGAGGTCTCCTTACTACCTGGGAGTACCTAGAGAGCATAAACCATATCTAACTTATACTATAATTGAATACAGGACTGAAACTGAGCAGTGCCTGCCATATATGAATTTACTATGTTGAAGGATTGAATGAATTTGATATTATACCTAAATATTTTGAAAGTTTTCAATCAATTAATTAATATTTATTTTCTAATCAAAGGAGTTAAATTGGAGTCCATCAATAATGTCAACATAAATGGCTTACAATTACTTAAAATGAGCAAAAAAAAACAAAAAAAATGTCACTACGTTTAATAGCATCAACACAAATAAAGACATCAACAACAAAGTCCTTGCTGATAGTCAAGTCTATAAAGCATTTACATATTTCCTCAGAGCTAGAAACACAATTCCTTTTTCTGTGGGTATTATTAAAGTTCCATAAATCCCAGGTCTTCAAAAACAAAGGAAATCTAAGTTATTCCCTTATTTGTTAAATATCTATTGAAAAATCGTCAGTGTCTAGAATGAGTTCCCTTTACTTTTAAATCGAAGACTTCAGCAGTCTCTGTTATCCTGGATTCCTCTTAGACAAAAGCTTGTGTGCAGTATAACTGGGACATGATCCCAGGGAGCAGAAGGGAAGGGCTATGGAGAATGGAGTAGCTAAGGGGAAGCTGCTGTAGAGATGTGTAATTGAACTGTCTTGTGCTGCAGACAACTGGTGTTAGACCTTCCAGGTCTTTCAGGGGAGCCTTATTGAGATGCAAGTCAGAAGAGCCTGCCTGGGGGAGGAAAAGAGGAAACCTTTATTCATTGGCCCCACCAGCAATAACTCCTCATTAACTCCCCTGTTAACTCCACTTCCTGGTTATGCCTGAGTGCTGAGTTAGTTCCCATGTTGGGCATTCCACTCAGAGAAGCACCTGGTATTATAGGAAGAGGAAATTGTCAAGGACCGAGATGTCAGATTACACCTGCACAAATCTGGTTGGAGTCTGTACAGAACTGATTATCACAATATAGTGGCTTGAGTAAGATGATGGTGCTAAGTTCTATGTGCTCATCTCATCCCAGTTTTGTTGTGTCTTGTTTGGATGATTCATTATAATGTTCATGTTTGTTATTCAACGAGCAATGTCATATATTAAGATGTCTAGAACCTACTGCAATTGTTCCATTACCATCTTTCAATTAACCTAGTGGTGTCTACCCACAAAATAAATATTATGAAATATCCATTCATTCATTCATTTACTCAATACTTATTGTGCCTCAAATATGTTCTTACTAGAAAGGTAGAAAGACAAGGTATAATCTCTACTTTAGAATTCCAGATGGGAAATAGATTAGAATATCGATTATTTTGATGTGATAGTCTAAGTTCACTCCATTAGCAAATATTCACTAATTATCTAGTACATACCACACATTGCTCTAGACACTGGGCAACATTAACAAAATATACAAGTTTATGCTTTTATGAAGTTTATATTCTAGTCATGGGGTGGGGATGGTAATAGTAGTATTTGGGTGGTTATGGTGATGATTAAGATGATAGATAATATTAGTGGTGATCATAGAGTTGCTGATGATGGTGGCTGGAGTGGTGATGGTCACAGGGTGGTGTTTGTGATGATGGTGGTAATGGGTGGTAATAATACTATTATACACTGTTGCTTTTGTTATTGTTGTTAAGTGCCATAGAGTCAGTTCAGATCCACAGCAACCCTGTGCATGGTTTCCGAGGAGAAGCTGGTAGGCTTTAATGGCTGACGTTGTAGCTCACAATGTTATATGAGGGGACTTCAAAAAATTCACGAATAAATTCCATTATCTTTTAACTCCATTTTTCCACAAACTTTTAGAAGTCCTCATATGACATTGTGCATTTGGGGCAATTTCTAAGCACTTGACATATATTTGACTCATTTAATTCTGTTTGTTGTTATTGTTAAGTGTCTCAAATCCATAGTGACCCAGTATAACATTTTTGAGGAACAGCTGGTGGGCTTGAATCTTTTCATTAGTAGTTCAATGCTTATCTTACAGTGCCACACCAGGACCCCACAACCCTATTTGGTAGGTATGCACTGTAGGATAAGCATTGGTCTGCAAGGTCGGTTTGAATTGCAAGGTTGGAAGTTCAAAATCACCAGCTGCTCCTTGGTAACCCTAAACACGGTCACTATGAGTCAGACCTGACTTGATAGCACTTAACAACATATTATCCTCCAAATTACAGATGTGGAAACTGCCATTCAAACACTAAATACACAAAAATATACAATAGAGATAAATGGTATGTGAAGACTAAGAGGGTAAAGTTACAGGGACTAGCTTTAGATTGCGTAGCCAGGGAAGGTCTTTCTGAGGAGATGATTTATTAAATAAGAGCTGGAATGACAAATAGGTATCCAATATGAAGTTCAGGTTTGGCAATGAGGGAGGGACTGATGAATAGGGGAAAGCATTGCAAGCAGAGATAAAGCATGGCAAAGGTCTAAGAAGAGAATGAACTTGGCAAGTTCAAGGACCCCAAGAGATGGTGCCCAAGCTGACAGAGTCCTCCAAAGGATCACAAAAGAGGTCATGATAATGTCCTGGGTCAAGTGTAAATGATCGTGGTGACAGGTATAAGATTGTGAACAGAGTGCAGATTTAGGAAACAGAATCAACTTAGTTGATACTTGGACAAGGAAAGGACTGAGACTGAATAACTTCCATAGACCATACATGTAGCAAAACACTGGCCAAGATGCATTTCCATTCTTTATACAAATCTTACCTCACTAAATCTTTTAATCTGTCATTCAAGTTAGCTATTATATGGCCATTTTTCTCATGAGGAAATTGACATTTATAGAAAATAAATGACTAAGATTATCCAGTAAATAGGGCAACAGGCATAAAATTCAGTATTGTTGTTGTTGTTAAGTGCCGTCGAGTCGGTTCCAACCCATAGCGACCTTGAACAGGGTTTCCAAGGCTGTAAATCTTTATGGGAGCAGAAAGCCTCATCTTTCTCCCACGGAGCAGCTGGTAGTTTCGAACTGCTGACCCTGTGGTTCACAGCCCAATTCGTATATCTGATTCTAAATCTTCTATAATGGTAGTGGTGCATTGTCAAGTTGGTTCTGGCTCATAAGGTTTCCGAGGCTGTAAATCTTTACAGGAACAGAAAGTCTCATCTTTCTCCTACTGAGCAACTGGTAGATTCTAACTGCTGACCTTTTGGTTAGCAACCTACTGTGGAACCATTACGCTACCAGAGCACCTATATTTCTATAACAGAAATTAGAAAAAAAGATGTACAGTACTTATGATTTCTTGCACTTCACCTGTTCATTCATCAACCACTAAGATTAAACAGATTTTTCACCAATGTTGTTGTTGTTGTTAAGTGCCGTCGAGTAGATTCTGACCCATAGCGACCCTGTATGGGGTTTCCAAGGAGCAGCTGGTGAGCTTGAACCGCTGACCTTGCAGTTCAAACGGCTTTGCAGTCTGGCACATTAACCCACAGCGCCACACCAGAATGCCACACCAGTCAATATAAATAGTTAAATGATTGATATTTTTTTACAAGATTGAAAATATCACAATTTAAAAATAATGACATACTGAAAAATCAGTCTTACAGAACGTATCTTTATTACATGGCTATATGCATTGACCTATGATGATATGTTTTCCCTTTTCAATACACAATCAATTTCATACAATCAATTTCAGTCAGATTAAGTATATGAACACAGATATGTCAAAGGATAGAACATATGGAGATTGGCACTGAAGCATGCTTACAATGGCTTAAAAAAAGGAATAAACAAAATGTTCAATAATTCAGTTTCAGCTCAACAAATTTTGAGTTTTGTTTTTTTTTTTTCTTTTTCAAACATATAATTTTACCATGATATGCAAGAGTATCTGTTATTGTTGTTGGTAAATGTTACCAAGTCTATTCCAACTCATAACTACCCTACCTTCTGCTAACCACAAGGTTAGTGATTCAAACCCACCAGGTTTCCAAGGAGCAGTGGTGGGTTTGAACTACCAACCGTATGGTTATCAGTCCAGTATTTGCTTTTCGGTGCCACACCAGGACTCCAGAAGAATATCTAATCATGTAGAAATATAATCACTATATAGTAATTATACTATAATTTCACCATGATCTGGAAGACTATCTGTTGTTGTTGTTAGGTGCCCTCAGAGAGGTTCCAACTGGTGACCCATGTATAAGAGATTGAAGCACTATCAGGTCCTTGCCATTCGCACAGTTGTTGCTGTGTTTGAGTCCATTCTTACAACCATTGTATCAACCCATCTCACTGAGGGTAACTGAATATAAAAGATTATAGAAAGTACTTCATTTAATGGGTGAATGTATATGCATACATATGCAGGTAGGTATTCATAGAGGAATGGCTAGGTGGCTTGAATTCTAAACCATAATAGAATTCAGGTGAACACTGAGTTATATTATGTGTCCATGTATATATTCACATCTGTATGTTTATCTAATTTTTATAAATATTATACATGAATGTTTACAAATAGTCTATAAAGAGCATATCATTTACCCTTACAATTAGGAAATGAAAGTTCTTTTTAAATCATTGTTTCACCCCCAGATTATGTACAAAGGATTTGAGGTTCTGAGAGACTCAGTAATAGGTACAAAATTACACCGCAAGATGAGCGGGGAAGGGAGAAAAAAAGTCAAGATTGAAACACTTGGTCTCTTAATCCCTAGTCAGGCCCTGAGCCACAAATTCAAAATGCTACACTCTTTAATTATCTGGAAAATTAAAAATTGATTGAGTCTGTCTAAACAGTGTTGAACTCTACCTTTAGTTAAGGTTCTTTCATTTGTATATATTAAAAATAGTTTCAATTCAAATGAAACAAGGGAAATGTTAAAAGCTTTTCTTTCTGTCAAAGTAATATAAATGTAAACAATGTGAGAGAGCCCTTCAGTTGGCTTAATCTAAACAAACAACAAAAAAAAATTAAGAATTCAGCCTTGTTTTACTTTTCCCCCAGAAGATAGACTCATAATTAAACTTTTCACCTTTCCAAATTACTAACTCTGTAGCCTGCACAGTGGGTGGCTTTCTTTCCAGACATACTGATTTGGAACAATGTATAAAGCAGGAGTCCATGAATGGAATTTATAGCTAAATTTAACCAGGCATATTTTAATAAGATTAGCATATCTTTGTCTTTCAAGACTAAGTAACTTACAATTAACTGAATTTAGACGGCATATTGTTTCATCAGACATGAGATTTGAAGCCTTAATTTCCATATTTATTGATGTAGGATGTGGAAGGAAGTCTGAGTAAAAATTCCTTGTGTCTGCCATAAAAGATTTCAAGAACGTGTGTTAACCTCTTGCAGGAAGTTTTCGTAGACACAGAATCTCACCTACTAGATGCTACCTTCTCATCAAATTCACCCTGGCTTTTGCTGGGGGAAAAAAGAATTAAACAGGAATACCTAGCTATTATGAAAACAAAGATGGTTCTGTGGTAGAATTCTTCCCTTCCATACAGGAGAGCCTGGTTCTCAGTCAATACATATATTTGCTTGTGAGTGATCGCTTGCTTGTTGCTGAATAAGGTGGATGCTGAACAGGTCTCAGCAAAACTTCTAGACTAAGACAGACTATGAAGAAAGGCTTGATGACTTACTTCCAAAAATCAGCCAACAAAAACACTAAGGAACACAATGGTCCTTTCTGCAACTGATCTTGAGGACTGTTGAGTTCCATTATGCAGGAACTTGCCATGGCTCAGGGACCAACTTGATATCCGCTAACAACACAATCTAGACGTTACAAAAATAGGTACTCTGTCTAGACAATTGGAGCTAAAACAGTGTGAGATCGTACAGAACAAAAGGAAGGTACGGTTACCATCTCTGGAAACACCTATTTCAGGACCTACTCTCATCCTTGTTACAATCAGATGACTGGATGGAAGTGCTCAAGTCTAATCAAGCCAATACATCTTACTTTCAATCAATTTTAAACAATCCAAAGTTCTAAAAAAAGCATTTCCACAATGTAACCACAAGAACACAATTGTGAAGAAACTCTCAAAGTCAGTCACTAAGGGCAGGGGAAATGGTCGTTTTTTATCTCCAACTTTTCCAACTTGAGAAGCATGCCTTTAAGAGGTCATCTAGTTAAGTGTATATGTTCAGGCATTAATTACCCACCAGGTACTACCTTGAAGGGAGGAAAATTAATTTGGCAAATTGCTCAATTCCTCACCAGAAGCTGAGAACGCAGCAGTTGGTCATAGAAAGGACAAGCTCTGTTTACTGAAGGTAATGAGATAAAGATGAAGCTCTTCCCAGGTATGGGAACTGTCTCTTCATGGGGCCAGAACCAAGAGGAGGGATAGAACTCTCTCCACTCAAAGCTAATTAGCAGCAATTCTGCATGTAAATAAACCCAGGAGGAGGTTAATAGTAGTGACAGAAATAAGGGAGAGCTGCAAGTTATCATACACAAATAGCTCTGTGTCAATAATACAGTTTCAAACACAGCCTATGGGACCACGGAAGAAAGACTGGGCAACTAGCTTCCATAAAGATCACAGCCAAGTAAATTCTAGGAAGTTGTAACACTTGGGGGGTCACCATGAGTAGACAACGATGGGTTTAGGATTTGGTTTATAATTAACATTCCCTCAGAACTAACATTTCAGTATTACTTGAAACTTTTAGTAACAGGGTTGACATAAACATTCAACAGTATTCATTAAATAAGATCAAAAATTTGGCTACAGAATAATCTTATTCACTTTTAGGAAAACTGAGCAAACTCAGAACTAAATATTTATAGAACTCTCACTATAACAACCAAATATTTAACAATAAATGAGTTTGTTAATAAAGAACATTTTCATATACATTAATATTCACTGACAGATGGGAAACATTTGGATAAATGAAACTTTCCCAAACTTGACTTGCCCAAAATGTTCTTTGTCACACTAATTGCTTTACATTCAGCTGCTGACAATACGTAATACTCATCTTAATTAATTTGTAGTGCTTTAATAGTTTTCTCATTCTCAATATATTTTATTCAATGTACTGCATTTCCTACTAAACTTGAAGAAATAATTAAACATTCACAGCAAAAACACTTACACTTGCCTCAGTGACTTACAATTACTGTGGCGCTTACAGCAGACATGTGATGAGGTAAAAAGAAAAAAAAAATTATGATCTAAATAGAAACTTCAAGAAGTTTTATAGAGATCATGAGCATGCCTGTGAGCTTTATTTTATATAGCATTATGAAAGGGTTTCATTATCCCGTCACTCAGTGGTGCGTTCATATCCAATTACTACCATTGGTTCTGTGATGCCAAACCAAAAACCGAAAAGGCTAACATTTCCTCAGTGAAAGGGCAGTCCCTTCAAATGTAAAATGATGGCATTTCAGTCTTTAGTGTAAAAGATCAGTGTACGTGTGTTTTAGTCTTAGGAAACACTGGTTTTTCTTAGGGGCCTAGTGAATAATGCTTAGTGTGTACTCTGCAATAAAACTGTGTACTTATTTGAAAATTTAAACTTCTAGAACTTTCATTTTTGTCACAGTTGTTTTTGAATTCCTCCCTCAAAATAGTAAGTCAATACTTTCTCTATGCATTGTATTAAGCACAGCAGAATCAATAAAATTGTATCATAAAATTATGATTAATGTTCAGTAGTTTCTGGAACAAATTATTGCAAATTTTATGAATTTTTAGTCTTTGTCAGTATTCTAATTGTTCAATAAAATGAAAAATTCAATGCTTTGCTATCTGTACGTTCTATGGGAATGCCAGAGAGATAACTTTGGTGTTTAGTCTGGCATTATTCCTTTCCCAAAAAAACCACAAAGTGGAGGAATAGACAAATAGGCAATCATGAAATAGTCAGTCAATCCCTGTGGACAGTGGACTAACTTTATATACTTACATTGTGAAAACATCAGAAATCTTAGAAGATTAAAATGGTGCCTGGAATCAACAGGAAATGGCAAAAATTCAATCTGTACTTGTGTCAGCCTCAAAATTATAATTCACCAGGATCTGAATGCTGCACAAAAGAGTAATTACCGACTAACTTTAGACTATGTTGAAATTATTTAGGAAAAATGATACCATAACATTTTGCATGGTATTTGAAGACAGGATCATGAAACTACACAAACAAGAATTATGTCAGCTGGCCCTTTGGGTACTGTAATGACTGGCTGAATGCTGTATTTTTAAGAGGTAAATTCCAGAAGTTTACTCTTACTTGGGTCTATTTTTCCAGTTGCCATCAAATCAACTCCAACTTATGATGATCCCACATGTGTCGAAAGAGGATTGCTCCAAAGTGCAAGTGCACAAACACTTACACTTGGATTTTCAATGGGTGATTTTTCAGAAGATCACCAGCCATTTCTTCCAAATCCATTTTTTATATCCCCAAAAACTTCCTCTTGACCACCACTCAATGCTATGATCACCATAAGAAGCAGCCCAGGCTAGCTAACTGAAAGCTGAGTGTCCATGTAGAACAGAGGCAAGATGCTGCAGATGAGAATCACTCACACTAGTCAATTCACCAATCCTCAGGTAAATGAATGGAGCCAATCCGTATCACCCAGTTTGAACTGAGTGGGCCCAAACCAGAAGAACTTCCCAGCCAACTCACAAAAGTGAGAAGAACAATGATTATTGTCTCTAAACTACCAAGTGTTTGAATGGTCTGTTACATAGCAAAAGCGATCTTGCTCAAATTAGCTACACAACTTTATACTCATACCAGTATGCAATGAGAGTTCCCATGTCTTTGCCATCTCATCAGAGCAAAAAGATTAAGTAGTTCACTTTACCTTTCCTTGTCATCTACTTAAAGCCAAAAGTCAGCAGATTGCAAAAGTGAATTGGCATGTACATTAGCTGGACCAGAAGGGCATAATGCAGAAACTTTCATGGGGAGTAACTTTCTGAAACTTTCATGGGGAGTAACTTTCTGAAACTCTGTGTATCTGCCAAAGGTTGGCAAGACTTGAGGGGAGATCCCACTTATATCTCAAAGGGAGATGGAGAGAGAGGTGGAGAATCTAATACCTGAGCATTCACTTCACTACGGATTTCCACACAATAGCTCAGTGATCTTAAAATCAGATCTTATAGAAAGCCAAGTTTTCAGGAGTTGAAGCAGGAATTGAAAAGTCACTCAAATGATTACCTTTTTAATCTAGTCTTAACTCTTTTAAATATTTTAAAAATACATTGTGGGGAGAAAAAAAGTAGTGTTCTAGAGAGAAGAAAGGCAGACTGGGTCAGTGTAAAACCATTCTTACCACAAAACACCTAGAAACACAATATAAAAATTTAATGCAGAGTTCAACTTTAAAGATAGGAAGAGAAATTCTCCCCAGTCAACAATAAGGAGGATTCTGAATACTAGAGGGATGAGCAAGGAGAGAAGGCAGGGAAGCTGGCCCACTACCATTAGCAAGTGGGACTGATGTACAGAATTAAGTTGGAGCAATGAGAAGATTTTTCTCCCAGTGAAAGGGGTCTGAGAACAGCCCTACCAGCTGACTGAGGACAATAATAAAGAAACTTATTATTAAAATCAAGGGCATGGACAATCTTAGAACCTGGTTTATACTACACACACATGGTACCTAACACCAATTTATCCCTTTCCCCAGAATTCTTTGTCCATTTAAGTTATCACTTAATAGTAAGGATATAATATAGACATTTTCAGACTAAAAAAATGTGTCCCAGGAAGAAAGAAACTGAGCTCAGAAGGAAAAAAACAATAGGAAAATGTAAGGAAGAAATCTGTTAAAGGTGTGGATAAACAGTAAATCTTGATCATAAAAAATTCTAACAATAATAATAATAACAATCATCAACCTGGATAGCTAAAAACAAGGTAGAACTATGCAAGAAAGTAATATCAATCTGGTGGAATTATTAAAGAAGTGCACAGAGATGTTCATAGGGACCCCTGGTCATGCAGTGATTAAAGTACTCCATTGTTAACCAAAAGATCAGCAGTTTAAAGCCACCAACTTTAAACTATGACAGTCTGCTTCTGTAAGGATTTGTTGGAAACCCTAGGGAGCAGTTCTACTCTGTCCATAGTCACTATGAGTTGGATTCGATTCTGACACTATAGCAAGGGGTGGTGGTAAGGAGTCCTGGTGGCACTGTGGGTTAAGCACTTGTCTGCTAACTGCAAGGTCAGTAGTTCAAAGCCACCAGTCACTCCACCAGAGAAAGAGGAAGCTATCTGCTCCCATCAAAAGCATACAGCTTTGGAGATGCCACATAGGGTCACTATGATTTGAAATTGACTTGATGGCAATAGAATATAATTATATCCCTATGTTCCACTTAGGGCAGAGTAAAATGGCCCCATATGGTTTCCAAGGTTGTAATTTTTACCAAAGCAGACGGCCACATCTTTCTCTCCAAGGGTGGGTTTAAACCACCAACCTTTCCATTATTGTTGCACCACCTGTGTGCCCAAACTAATCCTGTTGCTATCAAGTCAATTCCATCTCCAAAACTGTATGTTTTTACAGGAGCAGATAGCTTCATCTATCTCCAGTGGAGTGGCTGGTGGGTTTGAACCACTGACCTTGCAGTTAGTCCTGGTGTGGTGCTGTCAGCTAATGTGGTGGACTGCAAAGTCATTTGAGTCACAAGGTCGGTGGTTCAAGCTCACCAGCTGCTCCTCAGAAACCCTATACAGGATCACTATGGGTTGGAACTGACTTGACAGCACTTAACAACAACATCACGTTCCACTTACAGGGTTGCTATGAGTCAGGATTGACTCTGGCACTGGGTTTGGTGATTTCCATATAGATAGGTTGTTCTTAAGTGTTGTCGAGTCGGTTCCAACTCACAGCAACCCTGCATAGGGTTTCCAAGGCTTTAAATCTTCATGGAAGCTGAAAGCTTCATCTTTCTCCCGCAGAACTGCTGGTGGAATTGAACCACAGACCTTGTGGTTCACAGTCCAGTGCTTATCGTAGGATAAAATATTGATTTGACATTATCAAGTCAAACATGTTGTTGTTGTTGTTGTTAAGTGCCATTGGTTCTAACCCATAGCAACCCTGTGTAGGGTTTCCAAGAAGTGACTAGTGGGTTAGAACAGTCAATCTTGAGATCAGCAGTCCAATGTTTTTCCTCCACAGTCATACCAGGAGTCAAACATGGATGCTAAACATTGAAGTTTACTGAAAACAGAATAAAAATAAAATGCATTATGCATACTCCAATAAAGGACAATGTAGTACACTTCACCAATTCAATAGAAAACAGGAAAGGAAAATGCTACAAAGAAAAGGTAAGACAAAGAAAACCTAGAATGGGCCTCTGTGCTTTGGCCTTGATGCATTCCTCAAAGCAAGATGGGTCACCAACAGCTTATCAGGACACACCCACGAAAATTAAGCTAGGGTTTTCACTCTTGCTCTGTGAACTCAAATCCTCACAGTCTGATCTACACAAGTTGTGTTTTTCAATGCCATCAAGTCAGTTCCAACTCATAGCAACCCTGTATAGGGTTTCCAAGGAGCAACTGGTGAGCTTCAACCTTGCGGTTCAAACCAACTTTGCAGTCCAATGCTTATCCTACAGCGCCACACCAGCACTCCGAAGATCTAGAACTACTGCCTCTGTTTGTGCCGTCAGTGCTTCCATAAGCAGCAGAAGGCTTCATTAAGTTGGATGAAATGATTTTCTTTGAATGGATTATCTAAGACATCTACTCAACAAAAGAAAAAATACCAACTCTTTGTATATAAAGTTAAAAATCTTCAATTAAAAAAAGAAAGAAAAGTAACTTTTATTTTATATACAAATAAAATGTAAAATATAATCAATTCTTAGGTTTACAATTGTTCACATTTTAGCCTCTCTAAAGTCAGAACATGTATTTCAATTGATGGTGCATTAAAATTGCTGTCAGCCATAAAGACATTTGAATATGGATATGAATGTCTGAGATGCTGTAAGCATCCTCCAAAAAGGAAGCAACTGATAAATTTGAGTAGATTGTAAATTAAAGACCTGTATTACCACAAATATGACTAATAAGATTTAAAAAAATTCAATACCAACCAAAGACTTAGGGAAAACATCCTCACAACATAAAGGATGAATATGCAATGAATTTTTAAAACAATGTATTTTTAAAACAAACCATAAATTTAAAAGGCAAAATAACACAGGAGGGGTGGGAAAGGAGAGAAATGGATTAAGAATAGGTAACTTGTGGAAAAGGTAACCTAGACAGTGAAAAAGCAAAAAAAGCATAAAAATGTGATTAATCTCATTAGAAATAAGGAACAAACATTAAACAATGAATTTTATTTTTATATGCATCAGACTGGTAGATTATAACAAGTGCTGGTGAGGTTGTAAGAAATCAGAAACCTATGCACATTATTTAAGTAGATTGTAAATTAAAGACCTGTATTGTCATGTCATGTTAATTGGCTCAGTAAAGCCATTGGTGGTTCCGTGGTAGAATCTGCACCTTCTACCTGGAAGATACAGGTCCAGTTCCTGGCTAATGCACATCCGACAGAGGCACCATCTGTCAGTGGAGGCTTGTGTGTTGCTTGGATGTTGAGTGGAGTCCTGGTGTGGTGCTGTGAGATAAAGCACTGGAGCGTAAAGTCGGTTTGAACCACAAGGCCGGCGGTTCAAACATACCAGCCTCTCCTTGGAAACCCTATACAGAATCATTATGAGTCAGAATCAACTCAACCACACTTAACAACTACAACGATGCTGAATGGGTCCGGAGGAGTTTCTAGACTATACAGAAGTAGGCTGGAAGGTCTGGTAATGTTTCTGAAAATCAACCAGTGAAAATCCTGTGGACCACAGTGGTCAGTCTGTAACTGATCACAGAAATGGTGCAGGACCAGGTAGCATTTCCTTGTACATAAGGTCCCATGAGTTAGGGACCAACTCTTTGGCAGCTAACAACAAGAGAACGGTTCAACTACTTTGAAAAGCAAGTTAGTAATACTTAGTAGATTTGAAAGTAAGCATACTTATGCAAATTAGTTATTCCATTCCTAGATAGCTGTTTTCAAGAAACTTTTGAACCCGGTACAAGGAGGCATGTACACAAACATTCACTTCAGTGCTATTGTGGTTGTTGTTAAGTGTTGTTGAATCAGTTCTGACTCATAGCAACCTTGTATAGGGTTTCTGAAGAGCCGGCGGTAGCTTTGTAGAATCAACACTGGGCTTTGAACCACAAAGTTGGCGGTTCTAGTCCACCAGTTGCTCTGTGAGAGAAAGATGAGGTTTTCTGTTTCCAACTCGGAAACGCTACATGGGGTCATTATGAGTCAGAGCAGTCTCATCAGCACTTAGCAGCAACAAAGCAATGCTATGGATATTAGTAAAAATGTAGAAACTACCCAACTGTTCATCAATAGTGGAATAGACGATATATTTGTCTTAGTCATACAATGGAATGTTATGATTAATTAAAAATATTTCACTAGATCCTTTTGAATCAACACAATGTTAAGTTTATGAATTTATAAAAGGATAAATATAATGCCACTTAAGAAAAATATTAAGTTCTATTCAATACATAGTGTTTTATGTCTGCATCCTGTTGTTATTGAGTTGATTCTGACCCATAGTAACCCTGTACATATACAGTAAAACTTAGGAAAAACAGAGCCCATGTCAGCCTGTCAGAGAAGGAAAACTCAAATAATTTCCACTACTAGAAAGCAATAGAAAAGTGGTAAAGAGTGAATCCTGTTAAAGGCAGAAAACTTTCAAGACCCAGAAAAACAAGGCAGTCCCAATGAGTTGCATCTCTCATAGTTTTAACTATGCGGTGGTAGTGTGCTATCGAGTCATTTCTGACTCACAGCCACCCTACAGATGAGTTCCGAGGCTGTAAATGTTTATGAAGAGCACGGTCGTTCCATAGGATAAGAACGAGACTGTGAATCACAAAGTCAACAGTTTAAGCCCACTAACTCTTCTACAGGAGAAAGATGAGGCTTTCTGTTCCCGCAAAGATTTATAAGCCTTGGAAACCTCATACAGGGTTGCTAAGAGTTGGAACCAAGTCAATGGCACTTAACAATAACAACAAATCTTTATGGAAGCAGAAAGTCACATTTTTCTACCACAGAGTGGCTGGTGGATTCAAACTGCTGACCTTGTGATTAGCAGCCCAACACATAACTCACTACACTATCAGGACTCCTTAAAATGAACTGACTTAATCAAGGAAAAGAACTGAACCCGACATTCTTTGTATGAATAATGGAAAGGACCAAACCCATTGCTTTGGGTTTAGTCCATATAGAACAGAGTAGAAATGCATCGTAGGGTTTCTAAGACTATAATCTTTACAAAACTAGATTGCTATATAGTTGTCCCTCTGATGAGCTGATCAGCTCAAAGCACTGTTGTTTCTATAGCTGTCAAATGCTTAACCATCAGGACACCAGGGCTAAAATGTGAGAAAAGTTTTAAGGGATCAATTCACATCATTTCAGGATAGTGTTTATTTCTTGGGGAAAGGATGGAGTTCAGGACTTGAGCAATATTTGTAGTTTTATTTATTTAAAAAGTCAGAGATCTGAGGGAAACACACCTAATATATGGCTTGCTTACCTGTTATACTGGGAAGCATGGTAGCTCCATATAAGCACTGGACTGAAAATCACAAATTCCTCAGTTTGAACCCACCAGCCATTCTGCAAGAGAAAGATGAGGCTTTTTGCTCCTGTGAAGATTTGAAGCCTCGGAAACCCCATAAAGGTCACTATGAGTCAGAAGCGACTTGATGGCACTTAACTGTAACAATCTGTTGTACTTTCTGAATTTTCAGTATACTTGAAATCTTTTTTAATGTAATTTTAATTTTCTAGAAGAAAACACATTGGTTGATGCCTTGGGAGGACCCCTTCTGGGATACCAGGCAAGGTCCAAGTATAAGTTTTGTTGGTCAATTGCCTCTTTTTATAAGAAAAGCAAATACCCTCAAAGCCTCCTCTTGTTCTCAGGAACGATCTTCTTCCTCAGGTAAGAGTTGCTTTACACTGACTCAAGAGCCTCACAGCTCTGCTTCTTTCCTTTCAGCTGGAATTGTCATCTGACAGCTATTTCCCCAAATGACAAGAAATTAAGACCAAGAGGAGAGGCACTCGCTGTATGTTCTCTAGACCTTTTAGAAAAAAATGGAGTTGCTCTTTTGGTGACATAGTTGTAAATCCACAACAAAAGCAATATGGTGGCACTGGTCAAAAAGGAATGTCCCACAAATGTTACCAGGGCAAAGCTGGACAAGTCTACTGTGTTACTCAGTATGTTGTTGGCATTGTTGTCAACAGCCAAGTTAAGGGCAAGATCCCTGCCCAGAGAATTCACGTGTGCATTTGAACATATTAAGCACTCTAAGATCTCAGAGAGCTTCCTGGCCCATGAATGCAAGTGATCAGAAAAAGAAAGATGCCAAAGAGCAGGGTTGTTGTTATTTGTTGTTAAATGCTGTCCAGTCAGTTCCAACTCACAACGACAATATGCACAAAAGCATGAAACACACCCCAGTCCTGTGCCATTCTCACAATGGTTATGTTTGAGTCCATTGTTGCTGCTACTGTGCCAATGATCTGGTTGGGGGGGTCTCTTTTTCACTGACCCTCCACTTTTCCAAGCATTATGCCCTTCTCCAGGGACTGGTCCCTCCTGATAACATGTGCAAAATGCAAGAGAAGATATCTTACCATTCTTGCTTCTAAGAAGCATTCTGGCAACATTCAACGTCTGTAATGTTTAGGGTTTATATCAGCTTGACTAAGCCAGGGTGTCCAGAGGTTTAGCAGTTAGGATGTGCTTATTCCCATGGTGATGAAACCTAATACAGGCATAATTAACTCTAATGAGTTGCCATGAGCAGCCAATCAATTAAAAGGATGCTTCCCCGGGGGTGTGGCCTGCTCCAAATATAATGGACTCTTGAGAGGGATGCTTCTTATCTCTTCTGCTAGGGACCTGGGACTCTGCAATTGTAAGCTATTTCCTTGATAACAAACTTCTCTTTATAGATCTATATATATATATATATATGTTTCACTGATTTTGCTTCACTAGAAAACCTGGTCTAAGGTAACATCCTACTTTTGTGAGTATGCACGAGGATCTTAAAAGCTCATGAGTGGCCATCTAAGGTATAATTATGGATCTTTCACTGTCTGGAAGAAAGAAAAATGATGAAAATTGAAGACATTTGCAACTGATTAGTCCAATGGACTAATGAACCACGTGAATATCAGTCTCCACAACCCCAAAACCAACAACTACTGTCTGTGAAAGAGATCACATTAGAAGGGTCTGGAGAGAGTAGGAGAAAATGTGGAACAAAACTCAAAATTATTTTTTTTAAAAGCCAGGCTTATTGGTCAGAAAGAGACTGGAGGAAACAGAGACTATGATCCTTGGTGACCCTTTAGGTCTGGAACTGAACTTACCCTTTTGGCTGAATTTTCAGCCAAGCAGTAGATATAGACAACAATGCTAGTAAGATATGCACACAAGGAATGATGAACCATTCAAGATCAAAAGGGCAACATTTACCTAGGGACAAAATTCAGAAGGGTTGGGAAAGAATGTGGAATGGAAACAAGAATCAACAGGGAGGAAGTGGGATAAATAATATTACATGGAGGGGATTGAAATCATTGAAATGAAACAAAGTATACGATTCATTGAATGTAAAAGTGATGATCTGCTCTGTAAACCTTCACTCAATTCACAACATAATTTTTTTTTAAATTAATGAAACAATATTATTTCTTGTGAGTTGATACTGCAAAATGGGTTTGAACAATGACTTTGTCATTTAGCAGTTCAGTGCTTATCCTATAGTGCCATACCAGAACTCCACTTTTTATAGATATATTTTTATTTATAGGCACTTTTATATATTGTTGTTGTTGTTAAGTGCTGGCAAGTCACTTCTGACTCCTAGTGACGCTGAATCAGGCGGTGTCAACCAGGTAGGTGCTCCGAAGAGAGGATAGTGAAATGGGTTATTAGATCATTGCTAGGTTAACTTCTCAGGACATAGCATCAGAACACATTCACCATTCCTAAATCAGTAGGTCATCTGTAGAAACAAAGACAGTCACCAAAGACTTACCACGCATTTTCCAGTCAGACCCTGAGCTTCCTCCTGCTCCTCGATATTGACCATGCATAGATGATACTCGAAAACAGCACAGTACTTAAGGCAAAACCATCTCCACTAAGCTACTCACTAACTATAGTTTGACTTGAAGGTGGCTTTAGGGAAAGAGTCCCTTCAAGGCTCAGGGTTCTAAAGGACACCTAAAAGCAAATGGCCTGAGTGAATCATCCCAATTTCATGGACCTAGAAATCTGGATTCCAGAAGAACTGCAATGGTTCTCAACAGGTTCAATTGAAGTACCAGTCTGTTCCACACAGAGAGCTTTGTAAGAATCAGTAAAAGGATCCTGAGCTACTGGAACCTACCCCTATGAATTCACAGCATAATAGGTGTAAAAAATTAAAATGTTTGGGATGTAAAAAAACAAACACATGCTAAAGTATTATGGGATTGAGGGATAAACGTAAACTTAATTATGCCCCCAGGATTACAAAACAATTGACAAATAAGATAAGACGCAGTTGATAGAAGGTAGAGTCTGTCTTTATCGCCAACAAAGATAATATTTCAAGGTGTGGCTTTTACATATAGACACTTTGATATATTTATTTTTGTTGTTAAGAGCCATCAAGTCTGTTTCAGCTTATAGCAACCCCATATAGGGTTTCCAAGGAACGGCCGGCGGGTTTGAACAGCTGACTTTGTGGTTTAGCAATTCAGTGCTTATCCTATAGTGCCATACCAGAACTCTACTTTTATAGATATACTTTTATTTATAGGCACTTTTATATGTTGTTGTTGTTGTTGTTAAGTTGTTGTCAAGTCAGTTCTGACTCATAGTGACCCTGTATTTGGCTTCCAAAGCTTTAAATCTTCACGGGAGCAGAAAGCCTTATCATTCTCCACGGCATTTATATACAGGCACATTTTTTTCTATTATTAGCCTATATTTAAAAGTCACATTTTCTAATATTACCTCTGTTGGTTACAAAGACAGACTTTGCCCTTCATTGGCTTCCTCTTATCTTATTTGTCAATTGTTTTGTAATCCTGAGGGTATGAAGTTTATATTTATCAACTCCTCAACCCATAATACTTTGGTATGTGTTTCATTACAGGCTAGTGAGTTTCCAGGAGTCCTGCTAGGGCACTGTATGTAGGATAAGCACTGAACCGCTAACCACAAGGTCTGTGGTTCAAGCACATCAGCCTTTCTTTGGAAATCCTATACCGGGTTGCTATGAGTGGGGTCCAACTCAATGGCAAAAAAACAAGTGGATTTCCAAATACCAATAAAAGCATTGAGCAGACCTATCCCCAGGCACCGGCAGTACTAAGGGAAAGGCTGGCCTTGGAACCAAGCTTGCCCCAGAAACAGTGAGCAGAGGAGAGAAGGTTGCCACGACTTCCTCACACTTCCTTCCAAAATCACCAGCCAAACAAGAAGGAGGAGCCAGTCAGTGAACAGGCAGCCAGCAGCCATGAGTACTGTATGAATAAAAATGCTTCCTACAAAACAACATATCAGAAGACGGGTAAAGGCACTCCCCAAAAATGAAATATGCAATTTTGGCACATCGAAACCCCTCAACATTGTAACTTGTGCTGCAAGATTAGAGTTTATGAGAAGACCTCAGGATAAAATTTCTTTTGTCATTTCTGTACATATAGCTAAACTTATACACACCATCACTTAGAAAAAGTAATGGTCAGCACTGGTCTCCTGTTGAATTTAGGTGTGCACATGATGATACTAGGAGTCCTGGTGTGGCTCTGTAGGTTAATGCATCAGGCTGCAAATCCATTTGAACTGCAAGGTCGGCGGTTCAAGCTCACCAGCTGCTCCTCCAAAACCCTATACAGGCTCGCTATGGGTCAGAAACGACTCGATGGCACTTAACAAGAAATAATGATACTAATACCATACATAATGTACTTTTAAATTTCTGTGGTTATCAAAACAGTTTCATTGGTTTTTAATTTGTCTCTTGTCCATTTTGAACTCAAACATGTCCTTATCTGTTTATATGTCCTTATCTGTTTATATGTTGCAATTTGGTGCATGATTTAGTTTGGAAGAAAGGAGTCCGTTGTTTAAAAGCCCTGTGACATAATACATCATGCTGGAATGAGCCATATCTATAAACCACAACTTTTAACAATTATCTTGCCAATTTGTCATGAAGTATGGTGGTGGTGGCTGTGTGCAGTGGAGTCTCCTTCAACTCATAGTGACCCTGTATAGGGTTCCCAAGGCTGTAAATCTTTACAGGAACCAAAAGTCTCAGTGTGCTCCTGCAGAACAGCTGGTAGATATGAACTACTGACCTTGTAGTTAGCAACCCAACTCGTAACCCACTATGCTACTTGGGCTCCTTGTCATGAGGTTTAGATATTATGATTATATAGAAATGAACATAGTCAAGTAGGAGAATGTTGGTTGCCTACCAGCGTCCATTCTTACCTCCCTTCTTTTCTATAAACTCTAATTTTATTCAAGTATTCACTCTTTTCATAAGGTCAGGTACTTCAGAAAAATCTAAACTAATTTCCACATCTATGGGGTATAAGAAGTGCTGCTGTGGCACTATAGGATAAGCACTGGACTGCTAACCACAAAGTCAGTGATTCATACCACCAGCCACTCCTTGGAAACCCTTTGCAGGGTAGGTATGAGTCAAAATTGACTCAATAACATTTTACAATAACAACGTGGGGTATAAAGTAACCTGATTTCTTTAGGCCAACTGTAGTAATCCCATTGCTCTAACCAATGACTGATTTGTTGTTGTTTTTGTTGTTAAGTGCCATCGAGTCAATTCCAACTCATAAAGAACATATGCACAACAGAACAAAATACTGCCTGGTCTTGTGCCATTCTCACAATTGTTCCATTTCAGGCCACGGTTGCTACCATAGTGTCAATCCATCTCATTGGGGTCTTTCACTTTTTCACCGACCTCTCACTTTACCAAGCATGATGTCAAAAGTACAAGAGACAAAGTCTCACCATCCTCACTTTTAAGGAGCACTCTGGCTGCACTTCTTCCAACACAAATTTGTTTGTTCTTTTGGCCATCCATGGTACTTTTAATATTCTTCTCCAACACCGTAACTCAAATGCATCAATTTTTCTACAATCTTCCTTATTCATTGTCCAACTTTCACATGCATGAGAGGCAACTGAGAATACCATGATTTGGGTTAGGAGCACCTTAGTCCTCAAACTGACATCTTTGCTTTTAAACATTTTGAAGAGATCCTACACAGCAGATCTGCTTAGTGCAATACAACCTTTGATTTCTTGACTGCTGCTTCCATGAGTGTTAATTGTGGATACAAGCAAAATGAAGTCTTTGACAACTTCGATCTTTTCTCCATTGATCATGATGTTATTTATTCATCCAGCTGTAAGGATTTTTGCTCTCTTTATAATGAGATGCAATCCATACTAGAGGCTGTAGTCTTTGTGATCTTCACAGTAAGTCCTATTGGGTTAATGTGCAAGACTGCAAAGTCAGTTTGAACCACAAGGTTGGCAGTTCAAGCTCATCAGCTGCTCCTCAGAAACCTTATACAGGGTCACTATGGGTCAGAACCAACTCAATGGCACACAACAACAACAACATTCTACCAGCACGATTGTGGGATCTGTATATCACAGGTCATTAATGAGTCTTTCTCTAGTCCCGACAACACATTCTTCATATAATCCAGTTTCTCAGATTATTTGCTCAGCATGAAGATTGGATAAATATGGTAAGAAGATATATTGAATGATGTAGAAAGCATAAAAGAAGATGGAAAGAATACACAAAGTCACTATACCAGAAAGAACTGCTTGAGGATTTCCAGCAAGATGGTGGACTAGGCAGATGCACTACTCAGAGCCTCTACAACAAAGATACAAGAGACAAAATAAACTAGAACCTGATGAAAATCCTGTAACCCTGAACTTCAGAGGAAATGTTAGAGAGGTGGAGTGAGTGTTTGTTGGGAAGAGAAGTTGAGTAAGGGTGGCGATAGAAGAAGACTGGCTGGTGAATGGCCAACCAGATGAAGCACGACCATGTTGAAATCTTGTGAGAAGCTCTGGCAACAGAAGGTGGCCTGACAGCACAGATTCACACAGGAATCTGGTTGGGAAAGGTGACAGTTGGTGAAAGTCTAAAAGCATATCAATGTATAATCATCAATGAAATACAAAAGTGACAACATCACAATGTCTCAGAGACATCAGATAATTTTAGCTCATACGAAGAAAAAAGAGAAGGGCTCAAACAAATGACAGAGATGCAGAGCCAGAAAATATTTCTAAGGAAGAAAAGGTAATGGAACTAACTGAAAAAGAACTCAGAAGAATTATATTTAGGTACCTTCAAAGGATTGACAGAAAGATCAAGGAGAACACCAAAAAAAACTTTAGAGAAATTCAGGAAAACATTACAAGAACAAACAGACAAAATAAATGCAAATGTTGAAACAATACAAAACCAGTATTTGGAAATCCAGACGATTAATATAAACATATCAGAAAAGGACAAAGGAGTAGATTTCAATTAATAGAAGCCCAAAATAATGAAATTGAAGATAAATCTTTCAATACTACTATGCTAGAAGAACAGAAACACAAATGAAAAAAACTGGGGGGGGGGCGCTAAAAAGCCTAAGCGTTATGTGGGATACCATGAAGAGTAATAATGTATGGGTGACTGGAATTCCAGAATAGGAAGAAAAAATTGTCTAAGATGTTTTAGAAGAAAACTTCCCTAACATCATGAAAGACGAGAAGATAAGCATAAAACAAGCTGACTGAAACCCAAATAGATTGGTCTCTAAAGAAGATCACCAAGACATAATCAAATTTTCCAAAAGTATGGACAAGGAAAGAATTCTGAGAGCAGCCTGGGAAAAATGAGAAGTTATCTACAGAGGAGAATTGATAAGACTAAGCTCTGATATCTCAGCAGAAATCATGCAAGCAAGAAGGCAATGGGATGACATATACAAAATTCTCAGAGAAAAAAATTGCCAACCAAGAATTACATACCCAGAAAAGCTATCTCTCAAAATCAATGGCAAAATTAGGTCACTTCCAGATAAACAAAAATTAAATTTGTAAAACCACACCAATTTTATGAAAAACACGAAAGGGTATTCTTTGGACTGACTACCAACAACAGTAGACAACAATCTGAGACTACCATACGTGCCAATACCATTCAGAACTCAATCTAGACATAGAACCATTTAAAGTAAAATAAACCTATAAGACTGAAAATAGGGAACCAGAGATATCAATTTATAATGAAGTCACCTATAAAGCAGAAAGGAACAGTGTAGATATAAAATTTCTAAATGGTGAGGAAGTCAAATAGATTTCAAGATAAAACCAGCCTGTTTTAAATGGGGAAAGCAATTAATAAATTACAGGGTAAATTCAAAGAAAATTAATATTCCTTTGCAGCAAAACAAAAAAGTGGAAAATGAGAAAGATTTAGCAAATATGAACATGACAGAAATGAAAACTAAAAGAAAATCCACAAAATGAACTCAGCATACAAGATTATGTGGAACAAAAAACCCAGCAGTACCACACACCAAAAAAAATTGCAAAATGACAGCAATCAGTTCATGCCTATCAATACATACAATTCCTGGAGCTTTGTTTTCTGCCAGTATCTTCAGTTCTTCTTTCTTTAGTACCAATGAATCTTGATAATATAATACCTCTTAAAATGGGTGACCATCAACCAATTCTTTTTGGTACAGTGATTCTGAATCCTTTCCATTTTCTTTTGATGCTTCCTGCATCATTCAATATATTGCCCATAGAATCCTTCCATATTTTGAGGCTTGAATTTTGCTTCAGTTCTTTAGCTTGAGAAATGCTGAGCATGTTCTTCCCTTTTGGTTTTCTAAATCCAGGTCTTTGCACATTTCATTAAACTGACTTTGTCTTCTTGAACTACTCTTTGAAACTTTCTGTTCAGCTCTTTGACTTCATTTCTTCCAGTTGTTTTAGCTTCTCTATGTTCAAGAGCAAGCTTCAAAGTCTCCTTTGACATGCATTTTTGTCTTGTACATCTTTTCTGTCTGTTTAATGACCTTTTGCTTTCTTCATGGATGATATTCTTGATGTCATTCCACATCTCCTCTGGACTTTGGTCATTAGTGTTTAATCCATCAAATGTGTTCTTGAGATGGTCTCTAAATTCACGTGGGATATATTTATAGTCGTATTTTGGCTCTTGTTGACTTATTTAAATTTTCTTCAGGTTAAGCCTGAACTTGCATATGAGCAATTGACCATCTTTTCCAAAGTGATTAGTTTAGGAATGAGGATATTACTTAAGTTGGCCAATGAAGCTGGCCAGGAGGTTTCTGGGAATGGTGCCCTTTTCCCTGTTCCTAAAAAGAGAAAAGGAATGAAATAGCCCCATTGTTTTTTGTACTGCATGGGAATGTTGTCTGGATGTGAAGCCTGGAATTACTGTAGCCATCTTGTGACCCTGAGGCCACCGTTACCAACATCCACAGTATGCAAAACAAAGAAAAAAGAAAATTTAAATGAATGCTTGGTGATACTTCTAAAAATCTGTATCAAAAAACCTGAGAAACCACTCTACTTCTGTATTTCTTTTATTTGAGATAATGAACTTTCATTTGTAAAACCCAATTAGGTTAACTGTTACTAGTTGCCAAAACATCCTAAGTGATTTAAAAGGTCTAACCTAGAATTTGGCACATAGAATGTATATTATAAATGGTAACCATTATTATAATTCTGCTCCAACTTTACCCTTCCAGCTTCCCCTCTTAGTATCCTTTAATACATTAAAAATGTAACACAGATCAAACTATTTTCTATCCAGATTCTGGTCACTCTTATTCTTAAGCATAGTGACTATTCCCTACAGTAACTATTAGCACAGAATCCAAACTTTTTTCCTAAGTACAGTTTTTATTGCCCACTTGGGGGATTTAGGAACAAGACTCACATTCATCATTCTGCAATTATGAATTATACGTTGGGATTCACTCTGTTTAGTCATACCTACATTTTTTACTCTAATCAAAAAGAAAAAAATTCAGGATGTATACTTTCAGTGCGTTACCTTCCAGTAGAAACCTTGGTATTCTATTACCACAAGGCAACCAAACTCCAACAGAATCCTAATAGAAAATTAATCCCTTCAGATTTTTGACAGATAAAACATAAAGTACATCTTTCTATTCTATTTCTTTAAGACTGGAGGACAATACTAAAGAAAATTTTAAAATGAGAAGGCAATGCTACAGTAGGTAAAAATATAAGCATGTGTTTTTGAAATAAGAAACAAGACACCATGTGGATCTTGTTGGGAAATCATAATAACAATGATATAACGAGTATATTAGGTGATAGACCAACAAGTAAAAACATGAATCCTTCCTATTAGTCCTGACAGAAGCAATATATCCTAAAGCCAACATAGCTGAGGAAAAGATTCTGCCTGGGTTGCTTAGCAGGGCAGACTCTCAAATAGGGAAGTAACTGCCACATCAGGCAGAAATACTACCCTATTCTTTCGCTAATTCATTACAGTATATAACTTCCTTTTTAATTGTCTTTCAGTTACTAACAGTCACACTCAGTAGATAACCAAATCAAACCATACTCAACTAGTTAGGACCCCCACACATGAAAGGCAAAGCCTTCCATCCAAGGGAACCGATTTATTAAACTCCTCAGAAAAACCTCCTGGGTTCCCAGAGGACAAACCCCCAAACATTTCCTGCATGCGTGTGCAGGGAATTAAAAATTGTGTGGAACTTTACAGTGAAGCGTACATGAGTTTGACCAATTCCCAGTCTTACTTCACCCCTGTTTCTGAATATGTATAACTTTCTGTCCGTTTCCCTATAAATCTGAAAACCCCAGATATTTAGGAAGCAGATCCTAGCTCCTGGCCTACTGTGTCCGTTCCAACCCAAAGCAACCCTGTATAGAGTTTCCAAGGAGCAGCTGGTGGGTTTGAACTGTACTTTGCAGTAACGCTACTTTCTCTTTCTGAAAGATCTACATCAAGAGACGCGGTTTCTGTGCACGATGGTCAGGGGCCCTTTTTGGTTTGTTTACCAAAAATGTGTAATAGTAAACAGTTGAAACCTTAAGCCCTGTACCTTTTAAAAAGACCTTGATTAGGAAACAAGAGTTTTTTTATCTTGTCATGTGAATGTGTTTATACCAGTGTAGGGTGGGCCTAATCCCTTCTGAGTTATAAAAAGAGCAGACTAGGCACAGAGACATCCAGGGTGGGAGGGAGGCATGCAGAGTAACAGACAGACACAGCAAATGCCTCTACAAGTCCTGGAACACCAAGGAAGCCGAGTGCTGCTAGAGAGAGCGTGGTGGCACTGCAGGAACACGAGGTCAGCTGTTTAAACTCACCCGTTGCTTTGTGGAAGAAAGATGAGTCTTTCTGTTTCCTTAAAGATTTACAGCCTTGGAAACTCTGTTTGGGGTGGCTATGATTCAGAACTGACTCAACAGCACTGACAACAACAGACGTTGAAATAGCTAAAGAAGGCTCTCCTCTTAGATTCACACTCTGAATGTAGACTTTTAGCCTCCTGAACTGAGATCATGAATTTCTGATCTTTAACGCCACCCACTTGTGACGTTTCTGTTTTTGCAGCACTAGGTAACTAGATAGAAGGATCATCTGGTAGAAAATCCTGTCATAACAAGTCCAGCAATCACTAAAAGGTTTGTAGCCAAGATTTAGCAAGGGAAATCTCTTGTTATAGCAGGACAGGCAATTAAGACATCCATATAAAACAACGCTCAATCATTTATGCCACAAATACGTTCCTGAAAATCTGTGAATGTTGCACAGACAGCAATCGTGGACACGAAATGCTAAAGGAGAGATAATGAGTAAATAAATTTTGGCATATTGTTGTTGTTAAGTGTCATGGAGTTGGTTTCGACTCACAGTGATCCTGTATAGGGTTTCTGAAGTTTTGACTCTTCATGGGAGCAGAATGCCTCAACTTTGTTCTGCTTTCTTCCAAAGCCAATGGCAGGCTCAAACCATAGACTTGGTGGCTCACAATCCAGCCAATCATATGGAGCCAACCGCACTTCCTTCATTGGGCACTGTTGTTGTTAAGTGCTGTGAAGTGGGTTCCAACTCATAGCGACCACATATAGGATTGCCAAAGAGCAGCTAGTGAGTTTGAACCACCAACCTTGTGATTCAAATTGAACTTGTGGTCCAGTGCTTAACCTACAACCCCACACCAGGACTCCTCATGGGACATGTTGTTGTTGTTAAGTGCTTTTGAGACTTTCTGATTGATAGCAAACCTGCATAGGGCTTCCAAGGAGCAACTGGTGGGTTTGAACTGCCTTCCTTACAGTTCAAGACAACCTTGTGGCCCAGCGCTTTTTCCTACAGCGCCACACCAGGACTAGTTCTCTAGAAATTGGTTTGTTTGGATTGTTGCTAAGTACCATTGTGTCAGTTCCAACTCATAGCAACCCTGTATAGGGTCTCCAGGGAGTGTCTGGTGAGTTTGAACAGCCAACTTTACTGTTAGCAGTCCAGCGCTGATCTTAGAGCACCACGGCAGGACTCCCTGGGTACATTAGCTGTAGGGAATTGAAGAGAACCACAGTTTGAAAACACTCATGAGGGTCACATGGATTCTATGTTCTTTGCAAGATATTGAAAGCTGTTCATTAGTCAGCCTTATGAGGTTCTGAAAAGTACACAGGTGAGAAATAAATTTTTATCTCCCCAAATCATAAACAGTTATGCCTCATAGCTGTATGGTGAAGTATTCTTTCACACAATTACCCCCAAGGGAGTCTGTAGTGAGGCAGTGCCATGAGCAAATACTACAAACCACCCAGTTCCTTCTGCCCAGACAAGTCATCTCTAACCTTGTTTTGCCTAAAGGCCCTAAAGGCAATTGGACTCCTTAAAGCAGAAATATATGCATAAGCAAAACACATTGCTCTAGTGAAATAAACAATTAGAACCTTATTAACAGGTCCCACCTGCATGATATTATGAGGAAAGAGGCAGGACTCTACACTGCGGATAATTAGCACACAGAGAATATAAAACTTTACTTACAAATAATCGGCTATATGAACAGCTGACTGTGGACAACACGAAATATGCACAAAGGGAGATCCTGGCCTCTTACCATCTTGCAATGGGACTTAGAATAACACTTTTGGCACTAGACCAGAAAAGTAAGAAAGTTGTTCTGCAGTGTATTCCAACTTGTGATAACCCCAATGTTTCTGTACAATCGCTCCACAGGCTTTCAATGACCATGAATTTTCAGAAGTAGATCACCAGATGATTCTTCCTAGGAGCTTCTCTGTGGACTCGAACCTCCAACTTTCAGTTAGCAGCTAAGTACATTAACCATGTAGAGCACCCAGGAACTCTCTCTTGGTTACCTCCCCAAGTCTCTTTTGCCACCTGTTTTTTCATTGCTGGCAAAGACTCTATTTTGTTCAAGTGATCCCTTTTCAGCAAAGGTAGAAGCTCATTGATATACCCGATCACAGTCTAGGACAGAATTCTGACTTTAATAAGCTGACTGCAGTAGTCCTACTCCTCTTGCCAGGGACTGGCTCTGAAAAGACACTGAGAGTTCCACCTCCTTTCCTTTTGTGAGGTGGATGCTTATTCTTACCTCTCTTGGTAACAATGTCCATGCTTATAATAAACCTATCTTTCATTTTCCCTGAGCCTCTTGTCTTTCTGACTTCTTTTGCATGGAGTAATTGTGTTACCCCTTCCCAATTCTGTGGAAGGATAGTAACATTGTCCCAGGGGATTACAAGTCAACTGTAATAGCTTGGTGAAAACACTCTAAATGGTGCACCTGCATCTTCTCCTTGGATTTCTGCTTTGAAGACCACTACTATAAAGTACACTACAATATCAACCATGCAAGTCAAGGGACTCTCCCACTTTCCAGGTGGTAGGAATCACTTGGAGGTTGTAAACCCCAGGGAGGAGCTATATACAATAACACCACTAGGGCAGGCTCTGATCCAAATCTGCGAAGTTGACCCTGGCCAGCCCTGGACTTTCTCTCACTAGGAGAAGGGGAGAAACAGATGTGTGGGGGTGGAGTAACAAAAAAAAAAAAAAAAATGAAGAAAAGGAGTCAGGAAATCTGTGAGGCCCTCTGGATGCAGCATGGACAATTTGAACTTTCCTTATAGCTGTGAAGGCAAGAAGCCACTAGATAGTGGAGCACACCACCTATTGATGGAGAGGAAGCCATTGACTTTCAGTTTTGTTTTGTTTTTTCTTTCAGTGGTAAGGGCTGTTTTAAGTTTGTTTGTTTGTTTGTTTGCTTGTTATTGTCTTCTTTCTTCTTGTATCACAGTAACTACAGTCATAAAACCAAGCCACAGTTGTACCTTCTACAACCCCACCAGTTGAGGAAGAGCCAATACCAGCTGCTATACACCAGAGCAATGGTGACATCCAACATCTCCTAAAATCACTCTGAATTGAACTGTATGAACAGTGAACAAAGCTCATCTCCTGATCACACCAACCAGAATGTAATTGGTGAGTGCCTAAGACTATACTAGCATACATTTATCAACTTAATACAAATATACAACACTGCAATGCCTAAAAAGCAGCAGAAATTGTCTGGTCACACACAAAAACAAGACAGCATAGCTAAAATGACCAAGAGGAAGAGCTACAAATGCAATTGAGGGAGAAAAGTTACTGGAACTACATGGAAAAGAATTCAGGCAAATGATATTGAGGTACAGCCAAAGATTTCACTGAAAGTTCAAGGAAAACAAGGGAGAATTCAGAAAAGTACAACAAGAACAATCAGACAAAATATATACAGCATTGGAGACAATACAAAACGTCTAAACAGAGGTCCAGATGATCAATACTTAAAATATCAGAAATGGACAATATACTGAAATGGTACAGGAACAGAATTGAATCAATGGAAGCCAGAATTATCGAGGTTAAAAATCTCTCAATACTGATAAGATAGAAGAACAATCAGAAAAAAGGATGAAAAAAACTGAAGAAAGCCTAACATTCATGCAGGACAGCATGATAAGGAAAAACCTATGTGTGACTGGAATTCCAGAACAAGAAGAAACAAAGCAAACAGAAAAGACAGTTGAGGAGATTCTGTAATAAAATTTCCCTAATATCATAAAGGACAAGAAATTAAGTATTTAAGAAGTAGCATAGACTCCAAAATAAAATCAGCAAGACATATCATAGTCAAACTCTTCAAAATTAAACATAAGAAAGAACACTGAAAGCAGCTAGGAGAAAATGAAATATTACTTGCAAAGGAAAACCAATAAGATTAAGTTCTAATTTCTCAGCAAAAGCCATGCAGGCAAGAAGGCAATGGAGGGACATATATAGAACTCCGAAAGAAAAAAATAGTCAACCAAGAATCTTACAGCTGTCCAGCAAAGCTGTTCGTCAAATATGATGGCAAAATTAGAACATTTCAGGACAAACAAAAATGAAAGGATTTTGTAAAAGTCAAACCAATGCTTCAAATATACTAAAGGGAGTTCTTTGGATTGAGAACCAATGAGAGCAGACAACAACCAGAGAGTGGCTTACTTGATAATATGACCCAGAATTCAGTCCTGATATGAAAGGGTCCAGAGCAGAACAAAACTACAAGACTAGAAATAGGGAATCTGGTCACAAAGTGAAAAGAGGGAAAAGTATAGTAACAGAGTTCCAGGTAGTGAGTCAGTCAAGTAGATTTCAGGATTAAATGGACTGTTTTAATATAAGGAAGACATTATAAAGTACAGGGTAACCTCAGAGAAACTTAATACATCTTCACATCAAATCAAGAAAAGGAAAATCCAGGAAGATTTTGGAAACAGTAAAACTAGAAAAAAATCAACAATAAAAAGCAAAAGTAATGAACTCAGAACAGGAAAGCATGCAGAACAAAAAAACTAGTAGCCCCACAAAGAAACAAACAACAAAATGACTGCAATCAATCCATACCTATCAATAATTATACTGACCTCAGTGGATTAAATGCACCAGTCAATACATACAGAGTAGCAAAACGGGTAAGACAATACGATTCTTTAATATGCTGTCTACAAGAGACACATCTACACACAAAGGCAAAAAGAGATGAAAAATTGAAGAATTGGGAAAAAAACATATCAAACTAACTGCAATAAAAATAAACAGGAGTGGGACTATTAATCGCTGATAAAATAAACTTTAAAACAAAAATCAGCCAAAGAGACAAAGAAGGGCATAATCTCATGATTAAAGGGTCAATTGAACAAGAGGACATAACCATAATAAACATTTATGCTCCCTATGAAAAAGCCTCAAAATACATAAACCAAACCCTAATAGAATTAAAGAAAGAAGCAGGCAAGTCTACAATAATAGTGGGAGATTTTAATGCACCACTTTGGAAAAAGGACAGAACAACCAGAAAGAAACTCAATAAAGACACAGAGGAACTAAACAACAAAATCAATCAACTTGATCTCACATATTTGTACAGAGCATTCAACCCAACAACAGCACAAAACACGTTCTTTTCCAGTGTAAATGGAACATTCTCCAAAACAGACCATATGTTAGGCCACAAAACAAGCCGCCATAAATTTACAAACATCAAAATACTGCAAAGCGTGTTCTCAGATCACAGTGTTATAAAATTAGACAGCAACAACAGGAAGATCACGGAAACAAAATCAAATACATGGAAACTGAATAACACCTTGCTTAAAAGCTACTGGAATGGGATGAAAAAAAAACCTACAAAAATACAATATTCCAAAACTTCTGGGACACAGCGAGGGCATTGCTGAGAAAGCAATTTATACTAATACATGCACACATCCAAAAAAAAGAACCAAAATCCATACATTAACACAATATCTCCAAAAATTAGAGAAAGACCAACAAAGTAAGCTTACAGTCACCATAAGAAAAGACATAATAAAGATTAGAGTAGAAATAAATGAAATGGAAAACAGAAAAACAAAAGAATGAATCAACAAGACAAGAAGCTAGTTATTTGGATCTCCTCCCTCCCTGCCTTCCTCGGATGGCGGCTGTTTATGCTGGACGTGTGGCCAGAGACGGGTAAGGATCACGTGGAACCTCGGCTACTTAAGACAGAGCCATTGCCATGCTGCAGTGAGTCTCAATGACTGGTAAGACTGAGGAATTCGCACTGACCGCCTAAGACAGGCAGCGTCTCTTAAACAATCAATAAATAAGGAGGATTCAGATGCAGACAGTGCAGACCCGGTCAGGAGGCCAAGCCCCTGTGGGCCCAAGCGTTGTTGACCGTCCTGAGGATCAGACTTTAGCTACCTAGTAGACATAGCAAACTGTCCCTCATCTGATTATTCAGTAATGCTTGTTAGTAATCTCATACATGAGCCCTGGATATCCACAGACAAATGTAAAAACCTTCCCTAAAAGCCGACACTGTAAATTCCAAAAAGGCAAGTCCCCCCTCATCCAAAAAAAAAAAAAAAAAGCTAAAGAGGATAGAGAGAAACACTGTTAACTGATGATATATGGAGGGGATAATAATCAATGTAATGAAACAAGCTATATGAATGGATGAATGTGAAGCTGATGATGTGCCCTGTAAACTTTCACTCAATCCAAAATTAAAACATTTAATTTAAAAAAAAAAAAAGAAGAAGAAGCTAGTTATTTGAAAGGAATAATAAAACCAACAAACCATTGGTAAATTTAACAAAAGGAAAAAGGGAGAAGACACAGAACCAAGAGAAATAAAAAGGATAATAACAAATACTATGAAGAGTCGTACTCCAATATATCTGCAAATCTAGAGGAAATGGATATATTTTTAGAAAAACACAACTTACCTAAAGTAACACAGAGTGAAGTAGAAAACTTGAACAAACCTATAACACAAGAAGAAATTGATCAGGTCATCAGAAAACCAACAAAAAAAATCCAGGCCCAGATGGCCTTACTGGTGAATTTTACCAAACATTTAGAGAAAATCTGACACCAGTTTTAATCAATCTATTCTAGAATATAGAGAAAGATGGAAAATACATTTTACGAAATGAGTATAAGCATCATAGCAAAACTAGGCAAGGACATCACTAAAAAAGTAAATTATATATCAATATCCCTCACGAACATAGATGCAAAAATTCTCCAAAAAAAAAAAATCATAGCCAATAGAGTTCAATAACATATCAACAAAAGAATACATCTTGACCAAGTGAGATTCATATGAGAGATGCAAAGATGGTTCAATATTAGAAAAACAATCAAAATAATCCACCATGTAAATAGAAAAGGAAAAGAACCACGTGACCATATCAATTGATACAGAAAAGGCATTTGATAAAATCAAACATCCATTCTTGATAAAAACACTCAACAAAGTAGAAATTGAAGGGAAACTCCTCAACATAATTAAGAGCATATATATATAACCAACAGCCAACATCACCATCAAAATAGAGAAATTAAAATCACTCCCTTTGTCAATAGGAACCAGACAAGGATGCCTGTTATCACCACTTTTATTCAGTGTTGTGTTGAAGGCTTAACAAGCTCTATAAGGCAAGATAGGGAAATTAAAGGCATTCAAATTGGCAAAGGAGAAGTAAAACATCTATATTTTCAGATGAGATGATCCTGTACCAAAAAAATCCCAAAGACTCAGCTAGAAAATTATTGGAACTCATTAAAAGATTCAGCAAAGTGGCAGGGTACATGATCAATATACAAAAATCAGTTGGATTCATCTATGCTAATAAAGAAAGCTCAGAAAAGGAAATTAGAGAAACAATACAATTTACAAAGCCACCCAAATGATGAAATACTTAGGAATAAATCTAACTAAAGAAACAAAACCTTGTACAAAAAAACCTACAAAACACTACTACAAAAAAACAAAAGAGATTTACAACAATGGAAGAATATACTATGCACATGGGTAGGAAGACTTAACACTGTAAAAATGTCAATACTGCCCAAAGCAATTTATAGATATAATGCAATCTCAATTCAGATTCCAACATCATTCTTTAAGAGATGGAAAAAACGATCATGCACTTTATATGGAAAGGAAAGAGACCGCAGATAAGAAGAACAAAGTTAGAGGAGTGATCTCAAAATTTGCTACACAGCCCAATGGTCAAAACAGCCTGGCACTGGTACAACGAAAGATCCAAAGATCAATGGAATAGAATTGAGAACCCAAACGTAAATCCATACACATACAGTTAACTGATCTTTGACACTTAAAACACATTAAATGGGGAAGAGATAGTCTTTTCAACAAATGATGCTAGCAAAACTGGAAAGTGATTTACAGAAGAATGAAACAAGACCCATACGTCATACCATATAAAAAACAAATTCAATATTCATTAAAGACCTAAATATAACACCTAGAATTCTAAAGATCATCAATGAAAAACTAGAGGCAAGTTTATGGGCTCTAATACATACGAGAGTCCTGCTGTGGCTCTGTGGGTTAATGCGCCAGACGGCAAAGCTGTTTGAACTGCAAGGTCAGTGGTTCAAGCTCACCAGCTGCTCCAAGAAAACCCTATACAGGGTCGCTATGGGTCGGAATTGACTCGACGGCACTTAACAACAACAATATATACCATACATACACTATCAAACATTACAAAAAACACATGAACGATAGAAGACAAAATAGATGACTGGGATTTACAAAAAATGAGAAAGTTATGTGAATCAAAAGATTTCACCAAAAAGTGAAAAAGGGAGTCCACAGACTGGGACTGTAAAATGGTTGGACCCCTCTGAAAAACGTTATGGTGCTTCCTCAGAAAGGTGGAAATAGAAATACTTTACAATAGAAATAGAAAGACTCAACAATCTCTCGACTTGGTATATAGCCATAGAAACACGAGCCAGGACACAAGTAGATATATGCACACTGCAGCTCTGTTCACAAGAGCAAAAAGATGAAGAGAGACCAAGTGTACAATTGACAGAAGAATGGATATACAAACTTTGGTATATAGACACAATGGAACACTATACAATCTTGAAGAATAGCAATGAATCTGTGAACCTTGAGGACATTATCAGAGTCAGAACCCACTTGACAGCACCTAACAACAATATTATGGTGTTGGAGGAGAATACTGAAAGTGCCATGGACTGTTAAAAGAACCAATAGATCCGGTTTGGAAGAAGTGCAGCCAGAGTGCTCCTTGAAGGCCAAGATGGCCAAACTTTGTCTCTCATACTTTGGACATATTGTCAGGAAGGACATCATGTTTGGTAAGGTGGAAGGTCAGAGAAAAAGAGGAAGACCCCCAGATGGATGGGCAAAGTGGCAGCATCAAAGGACTCAATTGTGGCAACATTTGTGAGGTTTGTCCAGGTTTGGACAGTGTTTCGTTCTGTTGTGCATAGGGTTGTTATGAGTAGGTCCCGACTTGATTGCACCTAACAACAACAACAACAATATATATATTAATATATTTGGGCTTACGCCACATATATTCTTGTTTTTTTCAATTAACAATATATTGTGAACAGATGCTAAACAAGGGTTTTAAACCTATGTTCTAACAGATTGTATTTTGAGAACATGTGTGAGGAATTTGATGGGAAATTTTTACATGCAGATTTATATTTTGTAAATGTTTTAAAGTTTCACATGGGAAATGTATGTTGTGATATTATTTCAATAAACTCAATAAACATTCATACAAAATATATTCTTATTGCATCCTTAAAATTATCATACTGTAAATTAATAGTTAATAAATTATATCTTATAGCATAAACTATAAGGTTAACCCTATACAAATACATTTGCTTCTAAGAGCAAGCAAGTGTCATACCAAGAAAAAAATCCAGTGTTGTCATCTCTAGAAAAAAATTACAACAATTTTCCAGAATCTTATCAACGATAAACATGAGCTAGAAAGAAATGTCATTGTCTCCTCCATGTCCTTGGTCTTCCTAATTATTATGTTGTTAAGTGCTGTCAAGTCAGTTCCCACTCATAGTGGCCCTGTATAGGGTTTCCAAGGAGCAGCTGGTGAGTTTGACCCACAGACCTTACAGTTCAAACTGACCTTTCAGTCGAGTGCTTATCTGACAGCGCCATACCAGGATCTAGAACATACCTAAACTCATAATTCTGGACAAGATATACTGGAAAACTAAGCATACTGACTAAATGATTTTGCTTGAACATTCATTTCTTTCAAATAGTAACCTAAGACTGACACGGTCCATTGCCTACTCAACAACCATTCACCCATGTCTCTATTTTCTTGTCACCAGAGGGTCAGAACAGAACTGTGCTTCATAGGATTTCTAAGAACTAATGTTCTGGAAGTAGACAGCCAGATACTGGGATACTCATTTTCACAACCTCCCTTACAGCCATAGAAGAAGTTAGCTAAGGGTCTTCTGGGAAAGATTTTTTGTTTTGTTTTTTTCTAATCCAAGGAGAGCAGCCTACATACACAAAAGAGTAAAGTATTGTGCGTCTTCCTGCCTTGGTTGCTGTCTTGTGAAATGTGATGATTTGGTAGTGGCAGTCCATGTGTAACTAAAAGAAAAGCAAAGGCTTCAGCCTGAAGATATAGCATCATTGAAAAACAAAATAAGTCAACTATTGAACTTTCTATTCATAGATTTCTTATTGAGATCGAGTTAAGTGTCCTTCTTAGACAAATCAGTTTACTTTGGAAGTCTTTGTTGCACCTGAGCATATCTGGGTGACACAATAAATGAATGTGTTTGGCCTCTAATTAAAAGGTTGAAGGTTCAAATACACCCAGGGGCATCTACAAACTTCTTCAATCTGAAATTAATCAAACATGAAATCAAGATGTATTGATAATTACTGGTGATTATAATGCAAAGGTTGGAAAAAAAGGTGAAGGATCAGTAGTTAGAAAACATGGCCTTGGTAAGTAAGAGAAATTATGTGAGAGATTTCATGATAGAACTTTGCAGGACCAATGACATTCATTGCAGATACCTTTGTATGTCAAACAACATAAAAGACAACTATACACAATGCTATCCACTCTGTGCACAGGGTAGACAGGGACGGGCAACTTAGACACTGGCTATCTAAAATGAGGGGGCAATAAAGGCATGAAATGACTGGCTTACAAGGTTTCAAGAGGGAGATTAGTTTAAGAGTGTGGGGGGAAAGAAAGAGTCCCCACTTAATAGCTATCATCTTGTCTACATGGGTCTGGTGAAAGGAGATGGGGATAAGATTTGTAAGATTCAACAGTGAATAACTGTTATCCTGACTAATCGAGACTGTCACAATTGTAAAGGTAGAAGTTTTGTAACAAAAAAAGGGGAGTGGTTAATCTTACAGTCCAGAAATGGAGGACCCTAGGACCATCAAGAGAGGAATGCACAAGCAGAATGCGGGACCTTATCCAGAGAAGCAGCAGTGCCAGAGAAGGAGGCAGAGATGGGGGCATGGAGAGGGGGAGCGGCTGAGGACTCTAGATTCATCAACTAAGAAGAGAAGGACTAAGAACTGGTGGCTAGGAGCAGACTTGCAGAATGTGCCCTTTGGAGATGTAATTTATTATATATGCCTGAGTGGGTTTTTTGTTTGTGTGTTTTATAAAAAAAGCTAAAGTGGATAGAGAGAAATACTTTTAACTGATGGTATATGGAGAGGATTATTATCAATGTAATGAAACAAGTTATATGAATTGTTGAATGTGAAACTGATGATGTGCCCTGTAAACTTTCACTCAATCCACAATAACAATCTTTAAAAAAAAAAAAAAAAAGACAACTATACACATTGATGTAGTCCTGGTGTGGCGCTGTGGGTTAATGCAAAGCCGTTTGAACTGCAAGGTCGGCGGTTCAAGCTCACCAACTGCTCCTCGGAAACCCTACACAGGGTCGCTATGGGTTGGAACCAACTCGACGGCAGGTCACAACACAACAACATACACACTGATGTCATCAGATGGAGTAAACAGAAATCAAATTGACTACATCTGTGAGAAGAGATGGTGGGAAAAGTTTAATATAATCGGTCAAAAAAGGTCAGGAGCAGACTGTGGAACAGACCATCAGTTGCTCATATGCACATTCAGGCTGAAGCTAAGAAAAATTAAAACAAGTCCATGAGAGCCAAATATGATCTAGAACATCTCCCACCTGAATTTAGAGATCATCTCAAAATAAGATTTGATATATCTGCCACTAATGACCAAAGACCAGAAGAGTTTGGGATGACATCAGGGTATCAAAAGGTCACTTAAAAAGACAGAAGACAAAGAAAAGATAAAAATGAATGTCAGGAGAGATTCTAAAACTTGCTCTCCAGCTTACAGATGCTGAAACAAATGGAAGAAATGAAGTCAAAGAGCTGAATAGAAAATTTCAAAGGGCAACTCAAGAAAACAAACCAGGTATTATAATGAAATGTGCAAAAACCTGGGGTTAGAAAACCAAATGGGAAGAGTGCACTCAGCATTTCTAAAACTGAGAAAATTGAAAAATTCAAGTCTTGATTTGCAATTTTGAAAGATTCTCTGGGCAAAGCACTGAATGATGCAGAAAGCATCAAAAGAAGATGAAAGGAATGCACAGAGTCACTGTACCATAAAGAAATGATCAACGTCCAACCATTTCAAGAGGTAGCATGTGATCAAGAGCCAATAGTATTGAAGGAAGAAGTTCGTATTGCACTGAGGCATTGCAAAGCACAGGCTCCAGGAATTGATGGAATACAAATTGAAATCTTTCAACAAACTGATGTAGCACTGGAGGCACTCATTCATTTATGCCAACAAATATGGAAGACAGCTACCTGGCCAACTGATTGGAAGAGATTCATATTTGTGCCCATTCCAAAGAGAGGCGACTCATTGGAATGCAGACGATGGCTTTTCCATTGTCTCTTTCCGTAGATATAGTCAATTTGATTTCTATGTATTTCATCTGGTGAGGTCCATGTGTATAGCCGTCTCTTAGGCTATCTAAAGAAGATATTTGAAATGGACAAATCATTGATTTTACAGAATTCTATCATGCGATCTCCATCATCATTTCTATCACCAAGGCTATAGTTTCCAACTACTGATCCTTCCTCTTTGCTCCCAACCTTTGCATTCCAATCACCAGTAATGATCAATACATCTTGATTGAATGTTTGATCAACTTCAGATTGAAAAAGTTGGTAGAATTCCTCTATTTCATCCTCACTGGCTTTAGTGATTGGTGTATAAATTTGAGTAATAGTGGTATTAACTGGCCTTCCCTGTTGTTGTTGTTGTTGAGTACCGTCGAGTCGATTCCAACCCATAGCGACCCTGTATAGGGTTTCCAAGGAGCAACTGGTGAGTTTGAACCACTTACCTCGCAGTTCAAATGGCTTTGCAGTCTGGCGCATTAACCCACAGCGCCACACCAGGACTCCAGTCTTCCCAGTAGGCGCATGGATATTATCCTGTCACAGATAGCATTGTACCTCATGACTGATCCGGATATGTTCTTTTTGACAATGAATGTAACACCATTCCTCTTCAATTTGTTATTCCCGGCATAATGAACCATGTGGTTGTCAGATTCAAAATGGCCAATACCAGTCCATTTCAGCTCACTAATGCCTAAGATATTGATGTTTATGCATTCCATTTCATTTTTTACAATTTCTAATTTTCCTAACTTCATACTTCGTACATTCCATGTTCCAATTATTAATGGATATTTACAGCTGATTCTCTTCATTTTGAGTTGTGCCCCCCATCAGCTAATGAAAGTCCCGCAGGCTTTTCTCCCACGGAGATGGGCTTTACTCCATTCACGAGATCAACTCTTTTGAGGAGGCAGCTCTTCCCCAGTTGTGTTTTGAGAGACCAATAACTGCTCCACAGAAAGCCACTTACAAGCTTTTAGGACCCCAGTTACTACTCACCAAAGTAGGACGTAGAACACTGTCCTTGTGTTGTGCCAACTGACCTTGATGTCCCCCTAGATTATGGTCCTAAACTCCCCCTAGCATTGCCTTCCCTCAAAGTGTTTGCTTATGGCTAAGACATTTCCATAACTTTGCCCTCTGCTCTACTATATTCAAGGATATATTTGTAGCAATTAAAAATATCTATGAACATGCAGCAATATCCTCTGTCAAACCTATATATATTAGTGGATGTAGGCCCATTTGCCTTCCCAGCCCTGTTCAGCTTGCATGTCTATGCATCCACTTGTTGCTTATTGTTATTACTATAGTTGCAGGTTACAGCATGTAACAGTATTTACCTTGGTGCATTGAACTCTTGTGTTCTTCCCAGTGTCTCCCTTTGCCTTGATCATTTTGTGCTGACTTTCCCTTTACGGTATATTGCCTTTCCCTGCACCCATAGGGTCGCTATGAGTCAGAACCAACACGATGGCCCTTAACAGCAATTCTTAGTTAGAAGCCCTAGTGGCATTGTAGGATAAGCACTGGGCTGCTAACAGCAAGAGTGACAGTGCAAACTCACAAGCTGCTCCCCAAGACAAAGATAAGGCTTCCTGCTCCTGTAAAGATTACAACCTTGGAAATCCTATTCAGGGTCACTGTGAGTCAGAATCAACTCAATGGCAGTGGGGGATATGTCTAGTTATAGGACAGCTGGTTCATATGGTGTTCCTATTTCTAACTCATTATGGGAGCAAGATACCATTTTTCACAGAGGTTGTACCATTTTACAGTCCCCTCCCTCATCAGCATTTGTTGTGTTCTGGTGCTTTTGTTTTGTGGGGTTGTTTTGTTTAGAACTTTACTATTAATGCAGGGTGAACACCTTTAATAGATTTTAGTGTTCATATAAAAGAATACTTAAATGATCTCATCCGTTTTAATTCTAATAGAGATAGGATCAAGACCAGTTGATCTCTAACATCCTTTCCTTCTATAGAATGGGACTTAAGACTCAATTTTTAGAAAGGCAAATGTTAAAATGCCAAGAAACACCAATATTACTGACAGAGTTTTATACTCACTAATAAGACAATAAAATTTTGTTATTGTTACTGTTGTTATGTGCTGTCAAATCTGTCCCGACTTATAAGGACTCTGTTTACAATAGAACAAAACACTTCCCTGTCCTATACTACCCTCACAATTAGTGTTATGTTTGAGCCCACTGTTTCTGCCACTGTGTCAGTCCATCTTGTTGGGAAGTTGTCCTCTTAATCATTGATCCTGCACTTTACCAAGCACAATGTCCTTCAGCGACTAGTCTCTCCTGACAATATGTCCAAAGAATGATAGACAAAGTCTTACCATCTCCACTTCGAAGGAGCATTCTAGCTGTACTTCTCCTAACGCAAATTTGTTCTTATGACAGTCCATGGTACTTTCAATAGTCTTTACCAACACAATAAATCAAATGCCTCAATTCTTCTATGATCATCTGTATTCAGGCATATAAGGCATCTGAAAATATTTTTTTTGGGTCAGATGCACTTTAGTCCTTAAACTGACATCTTTGTTCTTTAACACTTTAATAAAAGAGGTCTTTTGCAGCAGATTTGTCTAATGCAATATGTCTTTTGATTTATTACATGAGTGTTGGTTTGTGGATCAAAGCAAAATTAAGTCTTTCACAACTTCAACCTTTTTTTCCATTTATTATGATGTTATTTATTGGTCTCATTAGGAAGATTTTGGGTTTCTTTACATTGAGATGCAATCCACATTGAAGACTGTAGTTTCTAATGTCCATCAGGAAATATTTCAAGTCCACTTCATTTCCAGCAAGCAAGGTTGTGCCATTTGTATATCACAGGTTGTTAATGATACTTCCACCAATCTTGATGCCATGTTCTCCTTTATATATTTCAGCTTGTCTGATTATTTGCTCAGCAACAGATTGAATAAGTATGGTAAGAGGTGGTGCACAACTTTCCTGATTTTAAAACATTCAGTATCTCGTTCTGTTCTAACAATTGACTCTTGATCTGTGTACAAGCTCCTTGTGAGCACAATTAATTGTTCTGAAATACACATTCTTCTCCATGCTATCCATAGTTATGACCCACGTAATCGAACACCTTTGCATAGTCAATAAAGCATAAGTAAACATCTTTCTGGTATTCTCTGCTTTTAGCCACAATCCATCTGATGTCAGCAATGATATCCCTAGTTCCATGTCCTCTTCTGAATCTGGCTTGAATTAATTTCTGGCAGCTCTCTGTAGATGTATTGCTACAACCATTTTTGAAATATCTTCAGCAAAATTTTAATTGTATTCAACAGTAATGACATTGTTCCATAGTTTTTGCATTCTGTTGGGTCACCTTTCTTAGGAATAGGCACCAATGTGAATCTCTTCCAACAAGCTGATCAGGTAGCTATCTTCCAGGTTTCTTGGCGTAGACAAATGAGTGTCTCTAGCACTGCATCAGTTTGTTAAAAAATTTCAAGTTGGATTCCATCAATTCCTGGAGCCTTGGGTGTTTTTGGTCAATGCCTTCAGTGCAGTTTGTACTTCTTCCTTCACTACTATTGTTATTGTTGTTAAGTATCTAAGTATCGTGGAGTCGGTTCCAACTCATAGGGTTTCCGAGGCTGTAAATCTTTACAGGAGCAGAAAGCCTCTTCTTTCTCCCGTGGAACAGCTGTTAAGTTTCGAACTGCCAACCTTGAGGTTAGCAGCCTGATTCATAACCACTACACGTTAGTTCTTGATAATAAGCTACCTCTTGAAGTATATGACATTGATCTTTTTTTTTTTTTTTTTTTGGCACAGTGACTCTGTGTATTTCTTCCATCTTGCTTTGTCCATAGAATCCTTCAATATTTAAACCCAAGGCTTTAATGTTTTCTTCAGTTCTGTCCTCTTGAGAAACACTGAGCATGTTCTTTTGGTTTTCTAACTCCAGTTCTTTGCATATTTCATTTTAATATTTGTCTTTGTCTTCTCAAAACTGCCCTTCGAAATTTTCTGTTCAGCTCTCTAATTTCCTCATCTCGTGCTTTTGCTTCATCTTCTCTACACTTGAGAGCAAGTTTCAGAGTCTCTTCTGATATCCGTTTTGATCTCTTTTTTTCTTGTCTTGTTAATGACCTTCTGCTTTCTTCCTGTATGATGTTTTTGATGTCATCCCACAGCTCTTCTGTATGACCAGATGTGTCTAATGCATCAAATATGTCCTTGGGATGCTCTGTAAATTCAAGTAGGATATACTCAAGGTTATATTTTCATTCTAGTAAACTTGTTTCAATTTGCTTCACCTTCAACCTCAACTTACACATGAATAATTGATGGCCTGTTTCACAGTTGATCCCTGGCCTTGTTTTGGCTGATGATATTGCACTTCTCCATCCTTCTTTCCACAAATGTACACTTTTTTATTCCTGTGTATTCCATCTGGTGAGATCCACATGTATAAATGCCATCTATGATTTTGAAAAAGGTATTTACAATGTGTAACTCATTGGTCTTGAAAAATTCTATCATGAGATCTCAAGTATCACTTCTGTCACCAAGGCCATATTTTCAAATTGTAGATCCTTCCTCTTTGTTTCCAACTTTTGCATTCCAACCACCAGTAACTATCCAAGCATCTTGATTGCATGCTTGATCAATTTCAGACTGAAGAAGCTGGTAGAGTTCTTCAATTTCATTATCACTGGTTTTAGTGGCTGGTGCATAAATTTGAATAACAGTGGTATTAGCTTTCCTTGTATGGCTACTAATCCTATCACAGGCAGTGCTGTACTTTTAGATCTTGAAATGCTAATTTTGATAAAGAATGCTATACCATTTCTCTTAAATTTGTTATTCCCAGAATAGTAAACCATATGATTGCCAGATTCAAAATGGCCAATACCGGTTCACTTCAGTTCACTAATGCCTAGCATATCCTCATACATTTTATTTTTGCCGACGTCCAGTTTTCCTAGATTCGTACATCCTACATGCCACATTCTGATTATTAATGGATGTTTACAGGTGTTTGGAGTCCTGGTGTGGCACTGTGGGCTAATGCGTTAGACTGTAAAGTCATTTGAACTGCAAGGTCAGTGGTTCAAATTCACCAGCTGCTCCTTGGAAATCCTATAAAGGGTCGCTATGGGTAAGAATTGACTCAATGGCACTTAAAAACAACAATAGGTGTTTATTCCCATTTTGAGTTGTGCCAAATCTGCAAATGAAGTTCTCAAAGCTTTGCGCCATTCAGGTTAACTCTAAATTGAGGAGGGCAGTCATATTTTGAGTGTCATCCAACCTGTGGGGCTCATCTTCTGGTTCTACATCTGACAATATTCTGATGCTATATGACCATATTCCACTCCTATTCTTAAGGTTTTCAGTGACTAACCATTCAGAAATAATCTGCCTGTCCTTCTTCCTAGTCTGTCTTAGTCTGGCGGCTCCACTGAAACCTGCCTACCATGGGTGACCCTGCTGATATGTGGCATGTTGTTGTTGTTATGTGCCGTGGAGTCGGTTCACACCCATACAGACCCTGTACAGGGTTTCTGAAGCTGTAAATCTTTACGGGAGCAGAAAGCTTCATGTTTCTCCCGCGGTACAGCTGGTAGTTTCGAACCGCTGACCTTAAGGTTCGCAGCCCAATTCATAACCACTATGCTACCAGAGCGCCTTGATAAAATGTGGCATAGCTTCCAGCAATTCAGCAATAGGCAAACCACCACAATATGACAAACTGACAGACAAGTGATGAAAAAATGTATTGGGAAATGTGAAAAATATTACTATCTCCAGTATTGTTGTTTCTTGGCATTTTAGTATTTTTACATTCCCTAATGGCACTTAACAACAACAACAATAATATAGTGGAAGGAGCTCTGGTAGCGTAGTGGTTATGAATCGGGCTGCGAACCTCAAGGTCAGAAGTTCGAAACTACCAGCTGCTCCGCGGGAGAAAGATGAAGCTTTCTGCTCCTGTCAAGATTTACAGCCTCAAAAACCCTGTACATGCTCGCTATGGGTCGGAACCGACTCGACGGCACTTAACAACAACAACAATAATATAGTGGAGTCCTGGTGTGGTGCTGTGGGTTAATGTGCCAGACTGCAAAGCCATTTGAACTGCAAGGTTAGCAGTTCAAGCTCACCAGCTGCTCCTCAGAAACCCTATACAGGGTTGCTATGGGTCGGAGTCAACTTGACAGCACTTAACACCAACAGTAATAAAGTAGGAGTCAGGTGTGTAACTGTAGGACAAGCACTGAACTGCTAAGTAAAAGGTCGATGGTTCAAACCCACCAGCTGTTTTTCAGAAAGTGTATATAGGGTTGGTTAAAAGTTGGAACTGACTCGATGGTAATTAACAGCAACAACAATATAGTAAAGTCCTAGTGTGGCTCTATAGAACAATCACTGGACTGCTAACCCCAATATCAGCAATTCAAACCCACCAATCACTCCTTGGAAACACTATAATGCGTTGCTATGAGTGGGAACCAACTTGACAGCACTTAGAACAACAATACAGTGTTATATTGTTTTCCTGTAAAGCAAACTACTTTAAGGAGTAACACTTGATATTTTTCTTCTAAAACTATGTAACACCTGACCAATGTCATTAGTGATTAAAGAGTTCTCCATTCAACTTTTGAAACAAGTCATGTTTTTGGTATAGACTGGTCCCTCACCTGCATCAAGATTTTTATGTTGGGTTTTTGTAACTATGTTGCTGTCAAGTGTCATGGAGTTGGTTCCGACTCATAGCAACCCTGTATAGGGTTTCCAAAGAGCAGCTGGTGAGTTTGAACTGCTGACCTTGGGATTGAAATCAACCTTGCTACTAGTGCATTTCCCTGCAGTGCCACACCAGGACTCTATAATCTACTAAAAATTAATTTCCCCAAAGTTTATTAAATTTGAGAACTATAGAATAATGTTAATCTATCTAAGTTGATATCCAATATTTTGTAAAACATTACTCTCCACTGAGATAGACTCTTGCCTTCAGCTGTTTATGGTATTATGCTTATAGGCTATTTAGCAGCAAGACATCTGTTCAGAAATCCCTCTAGAAACTTTCCTACATTATTTATGTAACTCTCCTTTAAATAACAGTTATTTTACATACAAATTGGCTTTCAAGTCTCTTTATTCTGCTCTGGAAAATAGTAGAGTAGTAATTTAATACAGTAATAATTTTAAGTAATATTTTTATGCTCTTGGAATTAAAAGTAAACTCTTTGTGATTTTTATGTGACTAATTTTAATCTGACAACTCAGTAAATCTCCCTAAATAAAATTAAAGCATGAATTTTTAAAAGTCTGAACTTCTTGCTACTTAAATGTTTTTACTCCAAGTTTAATATACCCAAAATTTCCACATCTTCAAAGCTTTCATCTTGTCTCAAAATAAAAAAAAGGTGGGGGGGGGTGTGGAATGAAATGCCAATTAAGAGCCAAGATCAACTTTTTTTTCAGCTTCAATTTTCAAATGTCAAACTTTGTTTTGACCTAATTCTAATAAATTTATATAGTGTAATTCTAGATTCACTACTTGACATTTCCAGGCTGAAGAAAAGCAGTAGAAACTTTTAAACATCTGTGTTGCTTTTGGAAACTAGCAACGCCTATCTGTGGCCTGGGAGATCCAGCATCCAGGTTAGTTCTTCAAAGGGTGCTTCCATTCACCACTGAGGCGCAGAGCAGAATTCTGACTGCAGGAGTTAGTTACTGTTACAAAAGGGCTGAACAATGTAACAACATAAGGTTTAGATGACTTTTCACATGCAACATACCATAAATGGGAACACAGGTGGAGAAGGAGGATGCGGGATGGAGGGAGCCATGAAAACGGATGGAAAGACCAAGTAAAGGTCATGTCTTTGCATTTTTAAATAGCTCCCATTTTCTTCTACTAAATCAGCTAATATATATCTGAAGCCTGTGACTTTTTAATTTCTAAAGAGTTTGGTTTTTTCTCAAAACAAGTGGGAAGGAAGTATTGTTTGTCAGTATAAGGAGATTCTAACTAGACTTCAATTTAAAAATATATATCCTGATGGATATACGTAGAATTCTTGGAGAAACTCCAAAACTTGCCCAAAGGGCAGGAGGGGTGTGTAGGAGGTGTCTCTGCCTGCCTTCTTAGAATGTGGCGTGTTGCTAAACTAATCTACAGAAAACAAGCAGGGAGACAGATTCCAATGGTTCAAGCAATATACAAATGCTCCTGGTTATTTTTGTTTGTTTTATGACAAAAGTTGTTTTTAAACAGGTAACCAGCACTCATTCACCCCAAAATCTGAATTGGTCTCAAATACACTTTTAATTTGTCTTTGTCCCCCCACTTTCAACAACTTTTGTCCCCTTGCCCTACTTGTTCCTGATATGAAACCTGACAAATAGCAAAAATTTGGAAACAAAAAGAGAGGAGAGAGAGACTGTATTTTGCCACCCTCCTAGCTAACCGAAATGCTTGTTCCCGAGATTACAGTAATTACAGCCCCAGCGTGAGTTCCATACAAGCGCTAAATGAAACAGCACATCAATTAAAAAATAAACACTCCATTCTAGGAGAAAGACAACCCCCTGGGACGTCCTAACAAGCGTAAATGAACCTGCCAGGCCGCCGGCCCCTCTGCCGCCGCCCGCCCCATCTTAAGGTGGTTGGAGGAGTTGGTGGGGGCAGCGCTAATTGGAGACTTCGCAAGTAGCAGCTAAGAAAAGCTCTGGCCTGGCCTCCAGCTCTGGAAGATCGCGGATACGTGTCCGCTAGTCAGCGCCAGGAGCGCAGCCCCGCCTTTATGGCGCCCGGGGTCGCATCCGACCGTTTGAATGGAAGCCAATTAACATGCGAATCTTGGGGAGAAGTATACGAATATATTTTCCGAAAGTACGAAAGGAAAAGAGAGACTCCAAGCAGCAGTCTATCCCATTTATATGTTTTCTTTTTTTCTTTAAAGGAATAGGAATTCTTCTTCAAAAGGAAGAACTGTATCCTAGTGTGGCGCTGTAGGATCAGTACTGGACTGCTAACCTCAAGGTCAACAGTTCAAACCCACCAGCCACTCCTTGGAAACCCTATACAGGGTCTCTGTATCACCTGGAACCAAAGAGAGTGAGAGGCGGACCCATGTCACCACTTGTGGTCGCCCTTCGCCAGCTGGTAGCTGGCCTGCACCCAATTCAGCTCCACCATCCAGAATGAACTAAATTGCTCACACACACACAACCCTGTTTCCAAGCGCCAAAGACCAACTTTGGGGAAGTCTAAAGAGGTACCGCTTTCTGGATCCTCGTCAGCGTACTCTCAAATGGGATAGCCCCCACCCCTCATTCGCCACCCCCGAAAAGTCTTTGCGCACCCATCCGCAGCAGGTTTCTCGCCACCACCATTACCACTCGCGAAGAGGTGAAACTCCTACCACCGGCAGCTCACCCTACATTAGGGAGAGGATAACGGAGGAAGGGCTTTACTGATTAGAAATCGGTCTGGGGTGGCGCGCGCTGCATAAAATCACGTCCAAGTCCCCAGAGTGGAATATAGAACCCCAAGGGATATGGGACCAAGACCTCAGACGCGCTAAGTGCACAGGGGCAAGCAGGGCAAACGTGGAGCCTGGAGCAGCCAGGGGATTCGTGGGCTTCTACGAAGGCCGCTGTGACTCTCAGTTTCTCCGGTCAATCCCAAGGTCATCAAAACCAAATCTCCATCACCAGAAAGCGCAAATACATGTCCAGACAGCGAGGACGGCCTTAAGGAAGGTTGAGCCTTGGGAGCTTGTAGACACTACCCCCATCGCCTGACGATTGGCTGATACGTCCGAGGGCGGAGACTGAGTCCGCTTGGTATAAATATTCATGAGCCCGGCTTCTCTGCGCGAGCTGGGGCTGGAGACGGGGAAGTTGGGCAAAGGGCGCTGCTCCCGCCGAGGAGGTGGCGGCGCCGTCAGCTCCAGCCAGGACCGCTCAGCTCAGGTGTTTACGCGTTGCCTTTAGGTCTGGATTTTGTTTTTGGATTTTATTTAAAACTGCCTGCAACTCGCCAGATTACTGACCGTAGCACTGAGCGGACTTTTACCCAGAGGCGGAGATTTGTCTGTCCCGGTGGGCGGACGTACTGACTGACTCCGGGGAGAAGCAGCATTGGCCTCGGCCGAGGCGAGTTCCCCCGCCGAATTCTGGGAACCGGCGGCGGCTGTAGGCAAAGGAATGTGCCTCCTGGGAGAGAAGGCGGGTTGGAGAGGTTGACCCCGGACTTAGGGAGTGCGCCTGGCTCAGCCATCTTGACTCTGCATCACGGGGGCTGGAAAGGAAACTTACTGCTCCGCCACCTTCAGTGCTCTGCAAAGTCGCCGCCGGTCTGGGAGTCTCGGCGGAAAAGTGGCCCCGGCGCGGAGGGAGAAGGGAGAAAGCAAGTGCAGGAAGATGAGCCTGAGACCAGCAACTCTCCTTCGCGCGAGCTGAAATTGGACCGAAATAAGCAGGGGAAAGACCCGAGGGGGACTAACGTGCTCGCCTGCAGTCCACCCTCTAATTTTCTTGGAACCGCTGTGCAATCCGAGGAGTGGGGGAGTGCGGCGCTCTGCTTTCTCCCCGGCTCCCGGGAGAGGCCAGCCAGGCGGCGGAAGGGAGGTTTGGACGGATTCCTGCCCAGCCTTCCGGACCGCGCCGCTGGGACTCTGTCCCTAAGAAGGGGCTCGGCCTTCAGCAGACTCCCCTCCCCAGGAGAGGGAAGCCGACAGAACAGTGAGACCTCGGGTTTTTTCTTCTCTCTCCAGGCAGGGGCCCCACAACGCGCGCCGCGTGGAGGGGCGAGGACACGGCGGCCGCGCGCGGGCTGAGGCGCCCAGCATGGAGTGGAGTTACCTGTTGGAAGTGACCTCGTTGCTGGCCGCCTTTGCACTGTTGCAGCGCTCGAGCGGCGCGGCAGCCGCCTCGGCCAAGGAGCTAGCGTGCCAGGAGATCACGGTGCCCCTGTGCAAGGGCATCGGCTACAACTATACCTACATGCCCAACCAGTTCAACCACGACACGCAAGACGAGGCGGGTCTGGAAGTGCACCAGTTCTGGCCACTGGTGGAAATCCAGTGCTCGCCCGACCTCAAGTTCTTCCTGTGCAGCATGTATACTCCCATCTGCTTGGAAGACTACAAGAAGCCGCTGCCGCCCTGCCGCTCGGTTTGCGAGCGCGCCAAGGCCGGCTGCGCGCCGCTCATGCGCCAGTACGGCTTCGCCTGGCCCGACCGCATGCGTTGCGACCGGCTGCCGGAGCAGGGCAACCCCGACACGCTATGCATGGACTATAACCGCACCGACCTCACCACGGCTGCGCCCAGCCCTCCGCGCCGCCACCCGCCGCCGCCGCCACCGCTGCCCGGCGAGCAGCCGCCCACGGGCAGTGGCCACAGCCGCTCGCCTGGGGCCAGGCCCCCGCACCGCGGCGGCAAGAGTGGCGGCGGCGGGGACACCGCAGCGCCCCCTGCGCGCGGCGGCAGCGGGAAGGCGCGGCCCCCTGGCGGCGGCTCGGCGCCCTGCGAGCCGGGTTGCCAATGCCGCGCGCCCATGGTGAGCGTGTCCAGTGAGCGGCACCCGCTGTACAATCGCGTCAAGACAGGCCAGATCGCCAACTGCGCGTTGCCCTGTCACAACCCCTTCTTCAGCCAGGATGAACGCGCCTTCACCGTTTTCTGGATCGGCCTGTGGTCGGTGCTCTGCTTCTTGTCCACCTTCGCCACTGTCTCCACCTTCCTCATTGACATGGAGCGTTTCAAGTACCCGGAACGGCCCATCATCTTTCTCTCGGCTTGCTACCTTTTCGTGTCTGTAGGCTACCTGGTTCGCCTAGTGGCGGGCCACGAGAAGGTGGCTTGCAGCGGCGGCGCGCCAGGCCCGGGCGCCGCGGGGGCTGCTGGAGGCGCGGCGGCGAGCGCTGGCGCGGCTGGCGCGGGGGCGGGCGCAGGCGGCGCGGGCGGGCGCGGCGAGTACGAGGAGCTAGGGGCGGTGGAGCAGCACGTGCGATATGAGACCACGGGCCCGGCGCTGTGTACCGTCGTCTTTTTGCTTGTCTACTTCTTCGGAATGGCCAGCTCCATCTGGTGGGTGATCCTGTCGCTCACGTGGTTCCTAGCGGCTGGTATGAAGTGGGGTAACGAGGCCATCGCTGGCTATTCGCAGTACTTCCACCTGGCCGCGTGGCTAGTGCCCAGTGTCAAGTCCATCGCAGTGTTGGCGCTCAGCTCGGTGGACGGTGATCCCGTAGCTGGCATCTGTTACGTGGGCAACCAGAGCCTCGACAATCTACGCGGCTTCGTACTGGCACCGCTGGTCATCTACCTCTTCATCGGCACCATGTTCCTGCTGGCGGGCTTCGTGTCGCTCTTTCGCATTCGCTCGGTCATTAAGCAGCAGGGCGGGCCCACCAAGACGCACAAGCTGGAGAAGCTCATGATCCGCCTGGGCCTCTTCACTGTGCTCTACACCGTACCCGCAGCCGTCGTGGTCGCTTGCCTCTTCTACGAGCAGCATAACCGCCCTCGCTGGGAGGCCACGCACAACTGCCCGTGTCTGCGGGACCTGCAGCCAGACCAGGCCCGCCGGCCTGACTACGCCGTCTTCATGCTCAAGTACTTCATGTGCCTGGTGGTGGGCATCACTTCGGGAGTCTGGGTCTGGTCTGGCAAGACGCTCGAGTCGTGGCGCGCCCTGTGCACACGCTGCTGCTGGGCCAGCAAGGGGGCCGCGACGGGCGGGGGCGCGGGGGCCGCGGCCCTGGGG
>NW_006408682.1:3557835-3581276 GCF_000296735.1 Chrysochloris asiatica
GGCGGGGGTTCCCTCTACAGCGACGTCAGCACTGGTCTGACGTGGAGGTCTGGCACGGCCAGCTCCGTGTCTTACCCCAAGCAGATGCCATTGTCCCAGGTCTGAGCGAAGAGGAGGGGGGGGGGGTTCGAGGAGACCCTAGTGCTTAGGGACACTTGACGGTCTGAGGTTCCCACCCCTTCACGGTGTTGATTGCTATTAGCATGATAATGAACTCTTAATGGTATCCATTAGCTGGGACTTAAATGACTTGCTTAGAACAAAGTACCTGGCATTGAAGCCGCCCAGACCCAGCCCCCTTTCCTCCATGAATATGCAGGGAGCTCTTACCGCCAGGCGTTAATTTCTGTTGGCACGGGAGGGTGGACTGCTGCGTTTCCCAAACCCAAGGTTTGGAGCACTCACTGGTTGCCCTTTGCAAGCTTGAAGCAACATCAACAGATTTGACCTGAGGGACATTTTTTTCTCCCTTGATTCTCCTACATAAACTGTTACTCTTAACGTATCCTAGAGGCGGGATGACCACGACCTAATGGGATTGCACGGTTTGGGTATCCATAATGACCAGGCAAATGCCTTAAATAAACAAACGAGAAATGTCTTAATTATACACCCCAAGTAAATACGGGTTTCTTACATTAAAGGATGTATTTATATAATTATTTGTTAAATTGTAAAAAAATAAAAATAAAAAATAAAAAAGTGTAAAATATGTACATATCCAAAGCTATACAGTCTGTACATTTTTTGTAAAAAATTTAGAAGCTACCCCTGTAAGAACAAATATAAGTATTCTATTTTGTCAATAAAAGACTTTTGATAAATGTTTTAACCATTGCCCTCTCCCCCTGCCTCTTCTAAGTTGTTAGCTTTTAGGTGCTTGCTAAGAACCAATCGGAAAAGTGGACATTTTCTGGATTGTCATTCTGTACACTGACCTTAGGCATGGAAAAAATTACCTGTTAACTGCTCATTCTTAAGTTGTTAACAAGGTAAACATCGCTGTTGAACTGAAATCAAAGCTGAGTTCTTGCACCTTCCAAAAACAGAGGGTGTTTCTAATGGTAGCTTTCTTTTAACACCATAGATGACAAATCTCATCTTCATGTATGTAAATGTGACTTTGGCAAGGCAGTAATTCCACGTACGCCTTGTTATTTATCCTGTATAATATCACTAAAGGTTTCGAAATCCCACACTCATTTCTTGTGTCTGTGATTTCCAGAGCACCTGGTTTTTAAGGCACTGATCACACACTGCAATAGTATAAAGGTTAATATTTTAAACCCACAGATCCCACTTTACAGTAGAAGTCACTTGGCAATCTGGTGGAGGAGCTGGTACTCTTTAATGGATTAAACTAACGGGTTAACATCTTAATAACCTTCCATGCTTGTGTATATCAAATGTGCTGCTTTTCCTAGAGAAAAAGCTATTGTCCCTCTGTCAAGACTAAGCTAATTTATTTGAGCAGAAGGCTGTTGAATTAGCAGAAGAATGCTTTGGCAATTGTTGAACTTTTTACCTGTCTGCCCAGTGGCTCAGCCCATCATTCCTTTAAGAGGAGCTAAATGAATAGGGTTAATCTGTAGGGAACTTGGTCTTTTGAGTTTGAAAAACTTTGATCTTTTCTCCTCTCCAAATGTGATGTATAGTCTGAAGTTTCTTTCCCTGCTGCCCGGTTCCTCTTGTTGCAGACCAATTGGCCACCATGGAGCCTTAAAGTTCTTCAATTAAAGGGATGTGGGGACTTTTACTTTAAAGGAGAGAGAACGAGGGAGAGGGAGCGAGAGAGGAAGACTTGTAACAGTTAGTGAAGACCAGAAGCCCAAGTGCGCTCAGCCTTTTAAACAGCTTTCCTCGGCTTTGTTAGCCAGCCTGCAGGCAGCTAGGCATGACTTGAAGCATTATAGAAAAGGACTATGAATGCCCTACAGGTGGTCTGCTCACATAATCCCCCAATTTAAAGCGTTTTCCTTTGCTGGACAATTGCATTACAAAACTCCCTTCTTTTTAGCTCCTAATTGAACCAATGAACTATTATAAACTACAAGTTTTTCTTAAAAAAAAGAAAAAAAAAATCCTCAATGCCTAAATTCTATTGACTCAATTCTGGCAAGTTTTCTGAACTGAGTCTTTTAAAGCACCGGAAGCAAAAGCTGTTTCAGCAGATATTTCTATTTTTCCGATATTTTTATTCCTTATTGCTTGTTATTCTCTGACAGATTAGCAATAATTTAAAAGTAATTGGTAAGGTTGTGTGTTCATACTGAAAAGATAGCCCCAGGTTCCTTATTAACCTGCCAATCAAGATAAGAAATGGGCAGCTACCCTGCTAATGGCTGAGACATCAATCATGGTGGGGTGGGTGGGAGGGAGGACTTGTTTTCTGCATCCTGTTAAGATATTTTATTCTCTTTTCCTAATAGGAATCTTTAGTGGTTAAAAAAAAAATTTTTTTTTTTTAAACAAAAACTTTTTTAAACTCATAGGATGGGAACTACTTTCTTGACTGACCCTATGTAAGGGCAGTTTCATAGCCATATTTTGCAACATCCTTTCCAGAGTTCTTCTGGGTGTTCACTGGATTTTTAAATTAGATATGCAATCAGAAAACTCACTGTGGTCTCAGTGCTGACTTTCATCACAGAATTGCTGTCTTCTAACTGAGGGAATCAGTGAGTGTTCTGCAGCACAAATCAGCCATACTCTTTACATCTTCAGTTAGAAAGTAGAATTTGAAGGCAGTCCCCACAATTTTCACCTCATATGTAGGAAGGAAGGAGGCGGCCAAGTCACTTGTCAATATATCTGTTTTTTGGTGGAGCACCATGTTCATTCTTAACATATTTTCTGACAGAGTGAATAATGTTCAACTTTGAAGCTTTTTTCCTTTATTGACTCTTCAATATATCCTTGTAAAATGCCATATTTGGTAACGTTTACAAGGTGGCTGTGAAATGTGGTAAATATAATCTAGCTATTTAAAACAACAACAACAAAAACTCCTCATGTACATTCTGAGCTTTCGCTTTAGAGAATATTACATATAAGCTGTGGTTGCCATTAAGTTACAAATGGTATGGAATCAAAACCCCAAACTGATTTGGAGGGATGGGAAAGCAAAGGGAAAGATCTCTATTTGGCCATTTGCATTAAGTGAATGGGGTCCCTTTAGTTTGTACTATATGGTGTGACACTATGGATTAATGTGCTGGACTGCTAGGTCACTTTGAACCACAAGGTTGGTGGTTCAAGCTCACCAGTCGCTCCTCAGAAACCCTAGAGCAATGTCACTATGAGTTCGACTGCACTTAATACCAACAACAACATTCAGTAATATATCCTTAATCACTTTGTGAAACAAATTTTAGTTTTTGAAAATGCTGTCAAATATGGGTGTGATGGGGGTGGTTATGTAATAACACCTGCTGTGGTTGAAATCACCAGTAAAACCAAATGCTCATTAAAATCATTTGTGGGAAATGTTATGTGAAGCACTTTCTTTTTGCTTTATAATAAATGCAATTTGAAAGTTCTCAAACAGAAGGGAGAAAAGTTTATAAAAAAAAAAGTTTAACACGTTTCAGGTTGTTGTCATACTTGAAAGTTTGGGGGACAGAATTCAAGTTGTTTTGTCAGAAAAAAAAAGTCACACAGAGTCCCTAAAAGTTGTACAGTATAGGATGCAAACATTCTGCTGAGTGTCCCAAACCACCAGAAGCACAGGAATCCACTGGACAGTGCCTTGCCACATTTGATACTATACTGCCCTCTTGTGGTATGATAAAGTTACAGAACCAGTAGAATAGAGATTCCTTCGTTTAATTCATTCATTCAAAAGTACCCGATGACCACAGTACTGACCTTGTCATATATAATAGCTAGACACTCCCAGAGGACTTGTAAGTATTTTGTATTCATCATGTAATAAAAGGATTCCTAAATGACTTTAACTTAAGGCCACACAAGACCTGGATTCATCAGTACATGATTAAGGAGCCCTGGTTGTGCAGCGGTCAAGCTAACTAAAAAGTGGGTGATTTGAACCCGCCAACTGCTTTGCAGGGAAAAGATTGGCAATCTGCTTCAGTAAAGATTACAGCCTTGGAAACTATGGGGCAATTCTCAATAAAAACAAAACTTTTTTGTTTACATAGTAGGATTATTTTTGTTAATCTTAATTTGAATTAAATTCTCTTTATAACAGTTATTTTAAAAATAGAATTAAGCTGTTTTGAAACCCAACAGTCTTTCTGTGTCAAAATCATCTTGAGTTGTTTTTATTTAAAGGATAGGAAGCTTGCCAAAGACCTACCAGATCAAAACTTGTGATGGGAGAAAAGAGTAAATAAAAGAGTAATTTGAGGTAGGATGTAATTGACTTGCTTAATTAAACTGTTTTATAAGTTCCCATGTAGAAGTTGTTGTGCTGAGTCCATTGGAAAGTCTTCAGTGAGCACTGGGTTGAACGGGAAGCAGGCTGTTCCCCCCCCCCCACACACACACACACTATCCACCCAGGTGTTCACGGAAACACACGAAGGAATAGAAACTAAGCTGGAAACAAGGTCAGCCAAAGGGAAGAGAAGAGGAAGAATCTTCTCTGGAATACTAGAGTCCTGAGGGAGGAAGATCCACAGACTTTAAGGGAGGATGAACAAAGAAACAGCCCAGTTTCACAATGCTCTAGACGAAGACTTGTTTCTGAAAGTCAGAGAGGCTGATGGGAACAAAAGGGAAGGAGAAGGCGCTAGTCCAGGGGCAGACAGACCAAAATTAAATCTTGAAGATCACCTACCAAGATATAAAATTTTAGAGTTGACCAGTAACAGAGGCAAGACTAGGAGCTTCATAGAAATGTAGCCTTTTTGGTCTCATCTAATGAATCAGAACCTGCATTTTAACAGGAACCTCAGGAAATCTGCATGCAAATTACAGCATGGGAAGACTGGTCTACGCTACAATCACACATTTTACCATCGGAAAATTGGAGTCCACAGAGGACTATACATACTTGCTGAGAAACATACGGTCGGGAAGGAAGCCTGGGATGGTGTATTAGTTAAGCATTTGCATGCTAACTGAAAGGCTGCAGTTCACAACAGTCCTAGTGATGTGCTCCCATAACAATTTCAACTGTGATTCCCTATGGGGAGGTTCTACTTTGTCCTGCAGAGTTCACTATGAGCCGGAACCAACTTGATGGCACACAACTACAATATACTGTTGGATCACAGCTGGAACTAAAAGTCACAAATCCTACTTGTCACTGCAGCTGCTATTAGCTGTTCCGGGCCACCCTGCTATTCTATGTAAATCTCTAAGATCACAAAAATATGCATTCGTCCCTGAAACATCAGTGTATCAGAGCTGCATTCACGTATTTATAAAATCATACTAGAATTCAGGTTTGCCTGCAGTTTGATGCTAAGCTACCTAGGAGTAAATGAACCGACATTTGAGAGGTAGCAAGGTTTGCTTCTTGGTCTTCTGGCAGATGTAGCATAGGCCAACTCACCTTCTCCTTGATTCCTACAATAACTGGCATATTGAATCTTTTCTTCATTATTTTGTGAGGTGCTGTCAATTGAGTGACCCCAGAATGAAAGCCTGCCCAGTCCTGTGCCCTCCTCACAATCATAGTTATGTCTGAGTCCATTCTCGCAGCCTGGTGTCTACCCACCTCACTGATGGTTGCGTTCTCTCTGACTCTGTACGTACCAAGCCTGATAATTCTTCTCCAACCACCAGTCCTCCTGCCAACACGTCTAGAGTACATGAGATGAAGGCTTGCCATCCTCGCTTCTAAGGCGCATTCTGGCTGGACTTCCTCCAAGATAGATTTGTGCATTCATTCTTCGGGAAGTCCCTGGTATAGCTAATATTCTTCACAAACACTCTAATTCAAAGGCATCAGTTCTCCTTCAGTAATCTTTATTTATTGTCTGGCTTTTATATGCATATAAGACAATTGAAATTACCACAGCTTGGGTTAGGAGCACCTTAGTCCTCAAAGTGGCATCTTTGTTTTGTTTTGTTTTTTAACACCTCTTTAGAGGCCATTTCCAGTCAATTTGCCCAATGCACTGTGTTGTTTGGTTGCTGCTTCCACAGCCATGGGTTGTGGATCCAAGTAAAATGAAATCCTTGACAACTTCAGTCTTCTCTCCATTTATCATGTTGTTTATTGGAACCGTTGTGAGAATTTTTGTTTTCTTCATGTTGTGGTGGAAACCATACTGAAGGTTGTATGTAGTTATTGGTCTTCACCAGTAAATGCTTCAAGTCTTCTTCACTTTCAGCAAACAACATTGTGTTTTCTGTATATTACAGGTTGTCATATTCTAGCACTGTATCAGATAATGCTGCTGCTAGTCATAAGTTTTTACTGGCCAATTCTTTTAGAAGTTGATTGCCAAATCCTTCTTCCTAGTCTGTCTTAGTCTGGAAGCTCTACTGAAACTTGCCACTGTGGATGACCCTGCTGGTATTTGAAATACTAGTGGCATAGCTTCCAGCATCACAGTGACACAGAAGCCATCACAGTAGGACACACTGACAGACAAGTGGTGGAATATGTTCCTATTTCATATAAAAGACCCAAGATAAAGACAAGCCTTCTAGGTGTGCTGCGTAAGCAGGAAGTTGCAGTGACTGGGAGGAAGCCTGGAAGTCTGTTGCTGATAGAAATTACATGGGGAAGCGGGAGCAGATGTGGAAAACATCTGCCCTGGTCAGCAGAGTCCTGGGGGCCCTGCAGGAGAGAACCTGGCTAGAACCACTGACCAGTGGAGGTCAACACATGGGGCAGGAAACAGGCAGTGAAGAGACTTCCTCGGGGAGCCTCGTGCGCCTTGGCAGAAATTACTCAAATGCAAGAACGAGCTGAAGAGGAGTGTGGCTCCACTGATTTAAACCACAGGCCTGGGCCCACAGGAAATGAGCTAGAAGAATAGACTGTACCTGGAAAGGAAAGGAAAAATGGTGACCAGGGGAGGGTGGAAGTAAAGGAAGAAATGGCCCAGACAAGAGGCAAAGTCAAGATAAATATGAATTGGATGGACCCAAGTTTTAATGGATTCCCTAGCCTTTGGGAGAACTGTTTATCACTGAGGACAAAGACCTTTATTTATATCTCCTTAAAACTCTATCCGGAGTGATACATGGTTAAAGAGCTCATCTGCTAAGCTAGAAGTTAGAGATTCAAGTCCTCTCAGAGGCATCTCAGAAGAAAAGCCAGAAATTCTATTTTTGAAAAAACAGTCATTGAAAATGCTATAGAACAGTTTTATTTTGATACACATGTGGTTACCATGAGTGGATTTCAACTTGTCAGTTATTGGTCATTGAATATTCAGGTTAATTTTGTAGTTGTTAAATGCCATTGAGTTGGCTCCGACTTATAGTGATCCTGTATAAGGTTTCCAAGGAGCAGCTGGTAGGTTTGAACAGCTTTTGGTTCACGACCTTGTGGTTCAGACTGACCTTTACCCTACAGCGCCACACCAGGACTCAAGTTAACTATGAAAATATCTCTCTATATAAAGTGTTGCTACAAAATCATGGATACTTTTATTAAACACAAATTTCACAATGTGAAGCTACTGTTTCTTGACCTAGCCCTCATCTAGGACTATACACGTCTAAAGGTGGTTTTAAAGTCCTGGTGTGGCACTATATGGGGTTTCAACTCTGGCAGGTCATGACAGTCATGATGGATTTATGTAAGACTTCCTAATTCACAGAAATTCTGATCCTATTGGTCCAGGGAGCAGCCTGCACCCCAGTATTTTTAAAAGCACTTCAATTCTTCTATGTGTAGGCAGGGTAGAGGACTATTTTTCTGCTGTTAGTTAATTATTGACATGTTTGTAAAGGGAAAAAATTGACTTCCTAATTTAAATTAGTATATACTAGGGTTTATGAGAGTCCTGGTGTGGTGCTGTGGGCTAATGTATCAGACTGCAAAGTCGTTTGAACTGCAAGGTTGGTGGTTCAAGCTCACCAGCTGCTCCTTGGAAACCCTATGCAGAATCGCTATGGGTCAGAATCAAATCAATGGTACTTAACAACATCAACAACAGGGTTTATAATGAATGTGCTGTTATGATGTAAAATGGGGAAAATGGCAATAGGATTAGCTAAACAAACTATTGTCATCCAACATGACTGATTTAAATAGAAGTGGAGGGCTTGTTTTTGCTGTTGTTTATTTCTTGTCACCTTAAAAAGAAAACTAAACCGAATCCACGGCCATGTAACTGATTTCAACTTGTAATGATCCTAGAGGGCAGAGCTGTTGTTCAGTGTTGTCAAGTCGTTTCTAACTCATAGTGACTCTGTGTTAGGGTTTCCGAGGAGTGGCTGGTGGGTTTGAACCTCCGACCTTGCCTTCAAACCAACCTTGCAGTCCAGTGCTTATCCTACAGCGCCACACCAGGACTCCATAGTAGAGGGTCCCAAAAGAGTTTCCAAGGACCCCTGGTGGCACTGTAGAATAAGCACTGGGCTGCTAACCACAGGTCAACAGTTCAAACCCACCAGTGCTTCCACGAAAGAAAGATGAGACTTGCTGCTTCTGTAAACATTTACAGCCTTGGAAACCCTATTCCTAATGCACTCCAGAATGAGAGTGGGTTTGGATTTTGGGCAATCTTCAGGGAGACAGCCACCTCTTTCTCCCATAGAGTGAGTGACTGGTTGGTTTAAACTACTGATCTTCTAGTTAGCAGCCTAAACCTCTGCACCACCTTAACACTTTCATGACCCACTGAACATATAGCTTCTACCAACGTTTTCTTCATTTGTGGCTTATTACTTTCCCGCTGACAGTACATACATGCATTTTCATGAGGGGGCCTAAACAACTGTATGAAATGGAAGGAATGGACATATACCACAAATTACTGTTTTCACAGGGTATTGTATAAAATAATGTATCCTGGAGGTGTGATCTTGTGATTCTTTTTTAATCTTTTGGCTTTTTCCACTAGGAGATAAGCATTATGAGTACTTTTCCTGGTTCCTGGGTGCTATTTAAGGAGCAGAAGTTGCCTTTCTCGTAATTATTCCATATTTGTGTAAATACTGCATATTCAGGTGGCTTAAAATGTAGGCAGTTTCAGATCAGGAATGGTGTATGCATGAGACTCTTAACCTTGGTGTTCTTGTTGTTAAGTGCAGTTGAGTTGGTTCTGACTCATTATCACTCTGTATAGGGTTTCTGAGGAGCAGCTGGTGGGTTTGAACTGCAGACCTTGTGGTTTGCAGTTCAGTGCTGATCCTACAGCGTCACACCATGAATCCTAATCCTGTTGTAGTGCTATGGATTAATACACTGGACTGTGAAGTTGATTTGCACTGTAAGGTCGGTGGTTCAAGTGCACCAGACACTCCTCTGGGACCCGATGCAAGGTTACTGTGTGTCAGGACCAACTCAACAGCATTTAACAACAACAATTACAACAAAATGTAGGCATCTCTCAAGGAATCTAGAAAGCAGAGTCCACAGGGACATGTATGTCTTCAGAAACCCTATGCAGGGTTGCTATGAGTCAGAACAACTCGACAGGACTTAAAAACAACAATTCTACCCTCCCAAGTCCAGAAAGATGTAGGCTTCCCACATAATTTTACTTCAGAGTTGAACGACAGCTGTGTCCTGTCTAATCCCTAAATTCTGTCTAATCTCTAAATTCAGAGATTTGTCCCACATGATATTATTAAAATCCATATTTCATAACAAAATTTCAGAATAGCATCTTAATTCATCATGCCTCCCATTAATGAAAATACATGGTGTCAACAAAATATTCAAAGCAGAAATAATTGGGTCATGAAAGGGTTAAACAAACCACAAATATCTGGGAGAGGACAGGAGTGCCCTCACCTGGTCCAAAATGGGAACTTCATGCTTTGTTTTTTTGAACCAAAGATCTGAACTCTATTTACACAAAGCAGTTTTTGATAGCCCTATATTTTTCTTTGGCCTGCAAAAAAAAAAAAACAAGAAAAAGAAAAAGAATTGTGTACACCGGGTGTGATTCTATTACTTCTTCTAGAAATTAAACCCAACCTGTGAACCAATCAGGAGTCAAAAATCTTGGTGTTTTAATTAGTAAACCAGGTGCTATCCAGTCAATTCCAACTCATGATGACCCCATATGTATTCAGGTAACTGGGCTTCATAGGTGTATCCATGATTTCCTGGGAGCATATTGCCAGCCTTTTCTTTCAAGGTGTTTTTGATGGATTTAAACTACCAACTTTTACATTAGCAGCCAAGTGTTTTAACTATTTATACCACCCAAGAATTCCTTTCATGAGAAAAGATATTAAAATGTTCTTTCTGTTCCGTAAATCTCTATTTACCATGAACGACTCAGCTCAAAATTCTGAAAGCTCATTTTCTAGTCTGACCAAGACAGGTACAGCTTTCCAAGACCAGGTGGAATCCACCATATAGTAATCCAGGAGGCAGGGGGCTAAACCCACAGGGATCTTCTGGCAACCTAGATATGTATCAATAGGTATAGCTTCATCTCCTCAGCTTTACTTTTTATGGTGGATTGAATGAAAGTTTACAGATCATCAGTTTTACATTCAACAAATGATACACTTGGTTTCTTCTCAACATGGCAAGCCGCTCCACGTAATAGCGGTTATTCCACTTCCTCCCTGGGCTTCCTATTTCCATTCCACCCTCCTTCCCATCCCTTCTCAACTTTGTCCTTAGGTCAATATTGCCCTTTTAATCTTGAATGATTGGCCATTCCATGGTGAGTAGACCTTACTAGTGTTGTTGTCTCCCCTATGTACCTATCTACTGCTTACTTGATACTGTCTTACCTAATGCCGGGACTTCATCACTAACATTTTTAAATATTTTAACATTGAGTAAGGGCAGAAATTTTCTCTTTCTCTGGTGCCCTGAAAGAACTGACAAGTCCTATCCCAAAACAGTAAAAGTGAGAAATGTTGAGGTTCTCTTGATTCTAGGTAACATGCATGATCTTAAAGATTAACAGTTATAAAAATAAACAGCAAAAAAGGTACAGTGACCGCCAAGTCAACTCCAACTCTTGGTAACCCCATCCATATATGTCATACTAGACTTATGCCCTGTAGGATATTCAATGGCTAGGCTTTTATGGAAAAAGATTTCCAGGTCTTTCTTCCTATGCCCCTCTTGGTGGACTCAAACCTCCAACCTTTTGGTTAGCAGCCAAGTGTGTTAGTCATTTGTATCATCAAAGAATTATTACTTTCATCTTAACTCTGTAAGAGAACATCTAAGCAGAAGGTCATAGATCAGACCCACAAATGATTGCAAACTTTTCATGATATGACTAAACAAAGCCTTACTGGTCATATTTAATGTGAACGTAAAAGAAGCTAATAACTTAAAATTTTGTGGAAAATATTTTATATGATACTACTTTTACATTTTTAACTGATTAAGCTGCAAAAAAGTTAAAAACTGGAGGGGTTAAGAGTACAAACCCTAGACCCCATTGCCTGGCTCAACTCTGTCCCTTACTTGGTGTGACCTCTGTCAAGTTATTTGTCTTGTTTTCTCCTCTGTAAAAGAGAGATGTTATTGTTAAGTGCCGTCGCATCAGTTCTGATTCATAATGACCCTGTATAGGGTTTCCAAGGAGCAGCTGATAGGTTTGAACCACCAACCTTGTGGTTTACAGACCAATGCAGATCCTACATTTAGAGGGCTGTCATGAGGATCAAACACTAATATAGATAAAACAGTGGCTGAATGAGGAAGTAAATGTTAGCTACCATCAGAAATTAGAGGATCCTTTTTATTGTAGAGAACCCTGGTGGTGCTGTGGGCTAGGCATTGTCTGCTAACTGCAAGGTCAGTGGTTCAAGCCCACCAGCAGCTCTGAGGGAGAAAGATGACGCTGTCTGCTCCTGGAAGGATGCACAGTCTTGGAAATCCTATAAAGGCTTGCGATGACTCAGAACAGACCAAATGGCAGTGGGTTAGGCTTTGATTTTTAGTATAGAGATGTTTCTACATGGTTTTTCATAGAGTTCCTGTTTACTATATACCAACATATTGATTTTCATGGGCAAGTTGGGAGTGGCAGTAAATGAAACCAACAGGTGACTTCTGAAAGGCATAGATGGCAGAGACCCTGCATGCTGACAGATTTGGGGTAAACAGCTTGGAGTGTTTGCTGACCCTTTCCAATCACATTCTAGATCCCTTACTTTCATACAGGGCACCTGCCAATATAGAAAACAAAGATCAATATTAGTCCTACCTCGAATCCCAGTGAAGCCCAACATTTCACCAGGAAAATGACTCTCTGTAAGAGAATAAATTCTAGGGCATGATCCCAGTCCAAGATTTCAACTCCCACCCCAGGAACAAAGCACCATATCATCTCTACAGCCAATTTCCAGAGAAGCCATGTTATTTCATTTCCTGATAAATATATACCAACATATTCATTCAGATAATATTATTTTCTTTTAGAAGTCATTATTGTCTTTAAATTGTTTCACTCTTAAGAAGCACAAAAAATTCTTTAAATTCTAAAGTACCCAGACTTGCATTCAAAATTTTTAAGCAACAAAGTCTATTTTTAGAAATAATAATCTCCAAATGGAATTTGTTATTAGAGGACGTTTGTTAGAACACAGTGAAAATCATTAGTATGTATTCTAATGATATCATTTTGAATGCTTAAAAAAATGGGTAAAATGGAAAATGTTTTGTCAGATATATTTTACCACAAATAAAAACTTTTTCATGAGAGTTTGGTTAGAACCAAACCAAAGGTATTTTCATAGAATCTTCATTTCTGATCTAGAAGGAAATCATGAATCCATGTAGGTCAGTGGCTTTTAATCCTCTGTAGACAGTCCAATTATCTGGGACCACCATTTTAAATGCTGATGCCTGGACCACCCACCCCTTGAGAGATTCTGCATCAGCAGGGTTAGAACCACTGAACGATGACAGACAACTGAAGCATTTTAATTATGGTGTTGGTGAAGAATACTGACTATGCTGTGGACTGCCAGAAGAATAAACAAATTATTCAGAGAAGAACTACAACCAGAAAGCTCTTTACAAGCATTCTAAGCTTTCCTGATACGTCATCAGGAAAGGCCAATCACTAAAAAAAGGGCATGAGTCTTGGTTGGTAAAGTGGAGGATTAATGAAAACAAGGGACACATCTTTGAGATGGATTGATGCAATATTAATGGATGCAAGCATATCAACAATCATGAAAATGGCAAAGGACCAAAGCAATGTTTCATTCTGTTAAACAAATAATGTCATGTTGTTGTTAAGTGATGTTGAGTCGGTTCTGACTCATAGCGACCCAGAGCCAATTCAACAGTCACAAGAAGAATCACTCATCCTGTCCAATGATGAGTTGACTTGCAGATGAAGGCACATAGCACGTGACTTCTACCACTCTCACTGTGCATTTTCTATTCCAGCCCCACCCACTCTCTCACTGTCAGCAAACACCACACATCACATCTTTCAATGCATTGCCCCTCTGTCTGGAAGGCCCTTCTTTAGTAGTAAACCCTTGTTTGTTGTTATTAAGTGACGCTGAGTCATTTCTAACTCATAGTAACCCTGTATAGGGTTTCCAAGGAGTGACTGATGAGTTTGAACCGCCAATCTTGCAGTTCAAACCAAGCCTGTGGTTCAGTGTTTATCTGACGGCACCACACCAGAACTCCTGACTGGTGTTTAAGAGCCAGAAAAGTTTTTTGAAGACCCAGGCAAGTTTTTAGCTCCTCTGTGAAGTCTTCTCTTGACTACTTCACAGTAAGTTCATTGCTCCGGCCTTAGATTTCCATCACAACTGCTTCATATTCTCAGTCATAGCGCTTCCATGTTAGATTACAATCATGCATTTATTCCTCTCTCTCTCCCACTAGACTGGGAACTATATGAGAGCCAAGATGGTTCTTTCTTTCTTTCTTTTCCTTCTATCCTTTCTTCTCATCTTCCTTCCTTTCATTTCTCCTATCTGCTTTTGAACATTTTATTATGGTTGGGGTAAAAGTCAAAATGCTTTATATCAGGCATATATATAAGAAGTCCTCAAATTGTATGTTATACATGATTCACTGTACAAGAGAACTATTTTATTTCTCTTAAAATACTGTGTTGATGCAAAATGATATCAAACATACCCCTGTTCCCTAGGAGTGATGCTGGACCTAGTCCCATAGCAACAGGAATTCAGAAACCAAGAGTTTTCTCTCAATTCTCTCATGGTGCTAAAAATGACGGTCCACAGGAGGAGTTAATTCCAGTAACAAACCAAATTCTGGTTACACAATATGACCTTCACTGAGAACAATAAGCAAAAAAAGGCAAATATCAAGAGAGTGTAACCATCAATAAATCCTTCAGGAGCCTCAGCATCACCTCGGATGGCAGGGCCAGAGAAAGCTAGCCCACCTGAGCTGAGCTTTACTTACAGATTATGTAGCCTGTTTCCCCCAGTAGTGGTGATGGAGATGTAGTGCATTTCCCCTATTCTTGTATGACCCTCTTGAGAGTGTATATCAACATGTATTCATTTTGTATTGCTGCATAAATAAATTCCCACAAACTTAGTGGCTTAAAATAACACAAATTTATTATTTCAAGGTCAAAAGCCCAAAATGGGTCTCACTGGGCTAAAATCAAGGTGTTGGCAGGGCTGCATTACTTCTGGGCTCTAGGGGATGATCATTTCTTTGCCTTTTCCAGCTTGTAGAGCTGCTGCCTTCCAGCTATTGCATCACTCGGATCCCTATTTCTGATGCTACAGCTCCTTCTCAGACTCACCTGCCTCACTGCTTCACTTAGCAGGAAGGACTCTTGGGAGTACACCGGGCCCGACAAATATTCCATGATAACCTTCCCATCTCAAGATCCTTAGTGGAATCACATTTTTAAAGTCCCTTTTACCATATACAGTTGATGTTGTTAAGTGCTGTCGAGTCAGTTCCGACCCATAGCGACCCTGTACAGGGTTTCCAAGGCTGTAAATCTTTACGAGAGCAGAAAGCCTCATCTTTCTCCCGCGGAACAGCTGGTAGTTTCGAACTGCTGACCTTGCAGTTCACAGCCCGATTTGTAACCACTACGCTACCAAAGCTCCTTACCATATACAGTACTATTAGCAAATTTCAGCGATTAACAGTCTTTGGAACCGTCATTGTTCTTCCTACTATACTGTGATTACAAGTATAACATACAGCTGTAGACCCTCTGCTTGTGAAAACAAACCCATAAATGTAATCTCATTGAAAATGTTTTCTAGAACTCAAGGACTTTGGACAATGGTTCAGAGAAGAGTTTTTTCTTGGACCTCATCTAGTCACCAATTATGATGTTGGCCCATCCATTCATCTATCCATTGATTTGTGCATTCTTTACCTACCTGCGCTCCTTACTATTTGTATCAGTCAGAATAAGATAGATTTTGCTGCAATAATAAAAAACCCTTAAATATTAGGCTTGTGATGCTATAAGGATCAACACTGGACTTCGAGCCACAAGGTCAGTAGTTCAAACCCAACAACAGCTTCTTCTCAGAAACCCTATACAGGGTTGGAACTCACTCAGTAGCACTTAAAAACAACAATACAACAAAAATTAGTTAATCAAGTATATATGCCCAGCATGTATCAGCAAAGAAATTCTATTCACCTTGTTGTTGTTGTTGTTGTTGTTAAGTGCCGTCGAGTCAGTTCCGACCCATAGCGACCCTGTACAGGGTTTCCGAGGGTGTAAATCTTTACAGGAGTAGAAAGCCTCATCTTTCTCCCGCGGAGCGGCTGGTAGTTTCGAACCGCTGACCTTAAGGTTCGCAGCCTGATTCGTAACCACTACGCTACCAGAGCTCCTTAGACACTTGGAAATCTAGACTTATAGCTTCTTTATCTTCCACTATCACTACATCAGAGGTAAATCAATCAATGTGTGCACTAATCCTGCAAGTTTCAGCCTGGAAATGATACAAGTCATATCTACATGTATCCCTGGCCAAAGCAAATCATATGACAATACACAACCCAAAGGGTACAGGGAAGTAATCTTATTATGTACCCAGAAAAAGAAACACTTGAAACATTAGTTGAATTGCATTAATGACTACCACAGTCCCCAACACTAACATATTCACATGTCCCCTGTCTCTCCATCATGGTTGATACAAGTACAACTAAGATCAGAATATCTGAGTTCTTGCTCTAGGCTTTCATTATACTTTAATCTTGTTAACTTTTCTGAACCCAATTTTCCACATCCATGCGATAAAAACAATAATTATTGCTCTGCCCTTATCAGACTTTTCTTCTGAGAAACAAATGATGTTTTGATACAAAAATATCACATTTTAAATCTCAAGAAATAAAAAGAAAGAAAGAAATGCAAGAAAGTATACTCTCCAATGAGATGTTTGTGACTTCCAAAGTATTTATAATTGGCTAATTGTCAGTGCCTTCCAACACCCATCTGTCAGTGTATCACACTGTGTTGACTTATGTATTAAGACGATTCTGGAAGCTCTGCCACTGGTATTTCAAAGAGCAGCAGGGTCAAATATGCAGACGGGTTTCATTGGCGCTCCTAGACTATGACAGATATGGAAGAACTGACTGACAGTTAAAGAAGCCAGTGGAAACTATGAATCATGAGGCTATTGTCCAACATAGTGCTAGAAGATGAACTTCCTTGTATGGAAGGCACTACGCAATAGCTGCATCAGTGGATCCCAACATACCAATGGTTATGATCAGGATGCAGGACCAACAGCATGTTCAGCTAGCCCTGTGGTTGCCATGATAACTAACAACAGTAACAAGTATGAGTGCTTTAACCTACTCAAATGAGAACATTTTTATTATTTTCTTTTAAATTTATGTATCTTAAAAGCTAAATAATTCAACACAAAATGTTGAGCATCTACTATTCACAGAGAACCAGATGTGCTATAGTTACATTCAGTCTCTCTATGAAATACGGTGGTGTACCTACACTACATAGCTGTTATGTGAAACTCCCAAGCCCACAGAGAAAAGGCACTAACAGTCAAGCTAAATGGTGAGAACAGAAAGGTGAGAAAGAACAGAGAGGAATACATTTGACAAGAAACATTATGATGATGCATTAAAAAATTTTAACCACAGTTCCAACAAAATGCTACAGCCGTACTAGCAATATTATATTCATACATCGTTTTCATATTTTTGACTTATAATTCTATAGTCTGGAAAAATTGACACTTTATAATTTTTATGCTGGAAAGTTGGATTTCATATGAAGGAAATGACTAAGTCTGAAATACTCTAGGTTTAAAATGACTCACATCCTCTTCAGATTAACAGAACCTTACAGTGTATTATGATTTTGTCTATTTGCACTTCAAAATTCTCAAAGGATTTAGCAGTCTGAGACCAAAGATTGGATTTTTCCAAATCACACAGAAGCTTTTAAATTCCAGTTTGGTCTCATTAAAGGATGAATGTGGTGAATTCCATGAAACTTTCCAACACAATCATGTTGTGTCAACTCATGAAGGATTAGTGCAAGACTAACACAGATGTTTCCAAGTTCAATAAAGTAAGGGTGGGTCTCAAGTTAGTCAATACCTTTTTTGCAGGCCCCTAAAGTTACTGATTTAACTTTACTGTAAGCTATTCATTAACAACAAAAGTGTTAATTCCATTTGGATTATCATCATTGTTATTTCCCTAGCACAATGAAGACTATGCAGAAACACCTTGGGTGCCATTCACCACTATTTTGTGATTTCCCAAGCCCTATAGTTTGCCTCTGTTGTTGTAATGTGCTGTCAAGTCCATACTGACCCACAGCAACCCTGTATAGGGTTTCCAAGGAGCAGCTGGTGAACTTGAACCTCCAATCTTCGGGTCAAACCAGCTTTGCAGTCCACAGTGCCACACCAAAACTCCTATAGTTTGCTTCTAGTGGTTGCTGGTGGTTATGTGTCGTGGAGTTCAGTTCTGACTCATAGCAACCCTGTACAGGATATCTGAAGCTGTAAATCTTTACGGGAGCAGAAAGCCTCATCTATCTCCCACGGAACAGCTGGTAGTTTCGAATTGTTTCTATAGTACCCATAATAGCAACCATTGAATCAGTTCCTTGGGTCAACTCTGCTGGACTTAGGGTGGGAGTTAATTACAGAGTAGGGTCCCCTCCAGTCCTCTTTCTGTGTTTTCCCTTTGTGTTTTATGACTTCCGTATTTCCTTCTCAGGTACTAGACCCTTGTTATTTTCAATGAAATTTGTGATTAGTCTCTTCACTAAACAAATCCACTAAGACTCCAAAGAAAGTAATACAAAACAGAGTACATGCCCTGTTAATATCAGGATTTTTGTAAGGTATCAAACAAATTGTATAGACAGCATGTTGACTCAATTTGTTGTTGTTAAGAGCTATCGAGTCGATACCAACACACAGTGACCTTGAATAAGGTTTCCAAGGAGCAACTGGTGAGCTTGAACCACTGACTTTGCAGTTCAAACGACTTTGTGGTCTGACACATTAGCCCATAGTGCCACCCCAGGACTATGTTGTTGTTGTTATGTGCTGTGGAGTTGGTTCTGACTCATAGTGACCCTGTATAGGGTTTTCGAGGCTGTAAATCTTTACAGGAGCAGAAAGCCTCATCTTTCTCCCACGGAACAGCTGGTAGTTTTTGAACTGCTGACCCTGAGGTTAGCAGCCCGTTTCGTAACCACTATGCTACCAGAGCTCCTATAGCAACTAATAAATTAAAATTATTAATAAATGTTGGTGTGACAAATACATCAAGAGTTACTGACAAGTTTCCCATTGGGGAGATACTGTATTTTTTTCTCTAGAGGGTGCCATCAAAATTTCAACAAAGATTCCTTGGGTCAGTCCAAGGTAAAGGAGTATATCTTGCATCCTTTGAAGTAAAATGGATGGGGTGTTGGGAAATTTCTCTGCCCATGTATGCTATGTTTTTATCCAAATAATATGTATTGTCAACGGCGTTTTCCAACTGTGTTCTTCCTCCTAGAGGTCGTTTCATAAACAACACTATGCTATTTTCTTTTTAATGGTGTTGTAAAAAAAATAGCATAGGACGTTTACAAAAACTGGTGAGGGTAGGGGGGAGAAAGGGAAAGGAGGAGTTAGCACGCAACTGCAGACAGTGAATGTCAGCTGGATAAAAATACAATATAGCTGGGCAGAGACATTTCCAAACACCCCATCCATTTTGCTGCAAAGGAGACAACATACACTCCTTTACCTTGGACTTACCCAAGGAGGCTTGGTTGAATCTTTGATGACACTCTTCAGGGATAAGAAGTTACTAACACATCTGTCAGTCCTGACTCAGGGACCTTTAAGCCTCTCTGATCCACTTACATACCAAGTCAAGGCACCACTCCTCTACTGCCCAAATGTCAAAGTAACCAGGTTCTATCTCTCATCACAAGTCTATCGCGAGTGTTCCTTATCCATCATCTCTGTGGTTATAAACTCAAGGCCTTACAACCCTGCCTCTTTCCTCTGGTCTTGGTGCTTGATCTCCCCAAATATAAGGAGCTGCCTATGCTGATGTTCTCTGGCGGGGCTCCTTTCTCTAACTTTTGACCTCTCTTACACAAAGTTGATCCTTGTGAGTCTACTCTACTCCTTTATTCCTCTTACTCCTTTGGTACCAACCACTTCTCTCCTCCATCTTCAAGAAATCTAGCACATGGCTTCGTTTCATCTCATCTCTTCCCAATCACTTCTCTCATCCATCATCCATACTAAAGTGCAATTGGTCAATTCATGGAACAGTGCATTTGGATTTTAACAGGAAATTTGGGCTTGAAAAAGTTTCGGTGACTTATTTCAAGATCTGAGTCTTTGGTGGGTTAATTTAAGACAGCAACATAAGTGGACCCTATACAACAACAACAACAACAAAAATCTATGAGTTAGAGAACTATCATTTCACATCTATTTTTTAAAAAAGACTTAGGCTTAGTTTTTGAAATTTAATTTATATAAAAAGATATGGTTCAAGTTACTTATACTCAGATTTGGTGTCTGTTGGGTATCTATAGTTCTCTTATGTTGTTATTGTTAAGTACCAGCAAGTCAGTTATGATTATTAGTGACCCCATATTAATGTGTCTGAGGCTTTAAATCTCTGTGGGAGCAGAAAGTCTCATCTTTCACCCATGGAGCAACTGGCGGGCTTGAACTGTGGACCATGTGGTTTGCAGTCTAGTGCTTATCGTATGGAAGCCTTATAGGCCTCTCATATTGACTCAAATCCCATTGTTTAAAACTCATTCTTTAGGGAACCTGAACCTTCTGAGAACTTGTAAATTTCCCCTCCAGAGGCTCTGCTATTGTGGACAATAAGCTATTGGACCCAATCACCTTATCTTCCTACTTTTTTTTTTCCTGACTACTTTCAAGAAGGTATCTGGAGCTAAAATAAGCTGGAAATAAGAAAGCTTGGATTCTATTCCTATCTCTGCCATCAGATAACCAGAATTTTTTTTTTTTTAGACAAGTTGCAGTTCCTCTGGGACCTTCATTTCTCTGTTAATGAGCTGGTTCATCTCCAATCACTAAGGTCCCTGGAATGTCTACGATTCCATGCTGCTGAGTGTTGGTAGGAGGAGGAGGGGATCAGGATGCTTCCCAGGGAGCACAGGCTGAGTTAGGGATCATGGGTATATAATGGAGATCAGTGAGGAGCAGGTGCCTGGGGGATAGAGCACCCTGACAGAGCTGAGAGTCACCGGAAGGTAAAGTAGGACAACACCAAAAGCCCAGCTCAGTATTGGAAGTGACCCAATTGACTTATTTTATTCAAGTAAGTTTTGCTTTTTATTACAATCATGGTTTCTTTGTAGGAAATAAAACATTGTGTGGTGAAGCAGGTACATCTGAACTGCGAAAGTGAAGTTTTGATTATGTGTTGTACTCATGTATTCCCTATTTGTCTTATCAGAAGAGATCCTCAAATGTAAGGATGGTCTGTTCCTACGTTTCTCTTATAACTCATCCCACACATTACATACATACTGTTGTTGCTGTTAAGTGCTGTCGAGTTGGTTCCAACTCATAGCGACCCTTTACAGGGTTTCTGAGGAGCGGCTGGTGAGCTTGAACCACCGACCCTATGGTTCGAACCAACCTGATAGTCCAATGCATTAACCCACACACTACACCAAGACTCTATGTATAAGTACTAAACATATAAAATACACTCAATAAATACACATATAAATAAATGAGTAATGTTCATGATTTACATATATCTTACTTTCAAAGGAGTGGTGGTTGGTTGTTGTTAATGGCCATGAAGTCAGCTCTGACTCACAGCATTCCCACAGACAACAGAACACAACGTACCCTGTCCTGTGACATCTTCACAATCATTGGTCTGCTCAGGCCCATTGTTCTGGCCATTGTGTGTGTTGAGTGCCTTCCATCCTGGGGGGCTCACCTTCCAGAGGGTTTTCACTGACTAATTACTAGAAGTAGATCACCAGGCACTTCTTCCGAGTTTTAGTCTGCAAGCTCCACTGAAACATGTCCACCATGGATGATGCTGCTGGTGTTTGAACTCCCAGTGCCATAGCTTCCAGCGTCACAGCAACACTCAATCCATCAGAGTGTGACAAGCTGGCATATAGGTGGTGGCTCAAATAGGTATAATCCTACCCTTTAGCCACATTATGACAGTAAATACCCTATCATATTTCTAGGTATAAGAATGATACCTTTATAAATATAGATACAAGGGGTAGAGAGAAAGGAGATAAAGGCATACAACGAAAAACTAATGTGATTACAGCCAGTTGCTAGGGACAGATTAGAAAGAATTCTTTGTCCCTGGAATCTTAAATCTTATCCATTCTCTTAAACTCCTTTCTGAAGAACTACTTTGGGCACACAACAAATGCTGATAAACTTCCTTTAGCATAAGACTTTTTCAGTGGCTAATCCCACAAACGACCTCTATAAAATGACTGAAGTTTCAGGTCTGAAGGAAATGGCACCAAGTCCACTTAATGTAAACCTTAATAATGCCTGAGGCTTTTTTTTCAGATCACCTCTCCCAGGTGACTAAGACCAAATGATACACACTGAATTGCTTCTCAAATACCTTTGCTGAGATCAAAAGCATTTTAACTTTCTAAAGCAGAAGAAAAGGGGAAGAGGGGGATTCTGAAAAACTTAAAATAACACATCATTTCATAAACCAAGGAGGAAAGTCTTATGCATCTTTGCAGATACCTTATTTGACAAGTTACAGCCATGAGGGAGTTTTTGTACCTGCTTAGTAAACAGCTGGCAGGAGGAATCTCTAAGCAACAGAGAGTATTTGAATTCTATTAGCAAATCAACAAGACAGTGTCCCAAGCCTTCACACTGTGTGGTATTTGTTTCCTGTTGCCAAGTAGATGCCAATCTCATCAAAACCCATGCACAATACACTGCAACACGCATGGACTGGTTAGGGATCAAATCCATAGGACTCTGGTTATGCTAAAACATCTGTCCATATCCATGAGTGATGGCAACACTGAACATGCATTTGAAATGATTCCGTTGAAGAGATGAGTGACAATGGATTATGTGGCAAATCATTTCAAAATCAGCTATGGCTCTGCCTGTGAAATAATCCATGACAGACTTGGGTTTCAAAAAGTCTGTGCTAAAAGAGTACCAAAACAACTCACAGAAGAGCACAAACAGAAGCGTTTCCACACCTGCAACAAAATTTGGACTGAAACTCAAAGGAAGGGAAAACTTTCTTTTTAAAAATGGATATGGGAGAACAAACAAGATGGCGGATAGGGTGAAAGTGCAGTGAGGAGCTTCTCCGGCAACAACACAGAATACCGGACCAAGCAGGTTCAGGGAATGGTCCCAGAACTCTGAACCACATATAAAAGAATATTTAGAAGGTTGGAAGACTTACAGCTGGGGGAGTTTGTGGCAGAAGCAAGAAATCCATTGCTTTCCAGTTCAGGATGCTCAGCTGCTCCAGGAGCCGCCTTCGTGGGTGGGGCCAAGCGAGGGAAGGATTGGAGCGCCCATGGACGCCTGACAGAGCCGCAGAGATAGAGGCGTGGACATTCTTTTTTTTTTTTTTTTTTTTTTGTTCGTTGGTCGCTTGCTGTGTGCGTACCTCCATTCTGGTGACTATAGGGGTGCCTGAGCTAGTGGACACCCCAGTCCCACCCTCGGAGGGTTCTACTACGCATGCGCACATATCTCCTCGAAATTTAAAGAGACAGATTCAACTTTAAGCCAAACGGCCACAGCCGGCCCTGAACTGTTTATAACTAGTAAAAAGGCCTAAACGGGAATTGTGGAGTGGGACAAGCAGACAAAAAAGGAAATAGGCTAAAAATTAAATCCTAAATTAC
>NW_006408682.1:3583917-3596936 GCF_000296735.1 Chrysochloris asiatica
ATGTAATGAAACAAGGTATATGATTTGTTGAATGTAAAACTGATGATATGCCCTGTAAACTTTCACTCAATCCACAATAAAAACCTTTAAAAAAATGGACATGGATTTATCCTATGAGCCTGAGAGTAAACGGCAGAGTATGGAATGGAAATATCCTTAGTCACTGACCAAGGAAAAGTTCAAAAGTCAGCCATCACCTGGAAAATGGGTGCTTATGGTTTTCTGGGATTCTCATGGTCCAGTTTTGGAACACTATCCAGAAAATGTTCAACAACCAACAGTGCTCCTTACAGCGAGATGCTCACTGAAGAACTGAAGCCTAAACTTCAGATTAAATGCAGAGGACTGCAATCCAAGGGCACTGTGATCCTGCATGACAATGCACATCCACACACCTCTGCCCACATTGTTGAGACACTGAAAAAATCTTTGTTTTGAGGTGTTAAAGCATCTTCCCTATAGTCCTGATCTTGCTCCATCGGACTTTCACCTGTTTGGTCCCCTGAAAGCAGCCCTTTGAGTCCAAAGATTCACCTGTGATGAAGAAGTAAAGACAGCAGTGCATTCGTGGCTCGTAGCTCAGTCTACAACATTTTAAAATAAGTGAATAAGAAAGCTTGTTGACAGATGGACAAAGTGTATTAAAAAGCAAGGAGGTTATCTCGAAAAATGATGTATTTGTCTTTTCTAAAAGTTGATTAAAATAAATTCTACCGCCAGAATGCAGATCATCTTTGACGTACCCTCATACACAACACATTGCCATGCCTCCCTCAGGTGGCTTTCACAACTACCAGCTGGTGCCAAGCAGACTCTGACTCATGCTGTCTACATGTGTGTCAGAGCAGAGAGATGCTGCATGGGTTGTCAGTACTGATTTTTCAGAGAAGGACCAGCAGGTCTTTCTGCCAAGGAACCTCACCTCTAAGGTGGGCTGTTACCTCTAAGTATGTGATGGCAGCCATGAATATTTCAGAGCTGAAAAAATTCAGCTTCAGAGACATTAGATGACTTGTTTCAACAGTAGTTCTGTCATTATCCCCTTTTGCTCCTGTCCCTCAACCTAACACACTTTCTGCCACAATTTGCTGGCTTTTCATGTGATACATATGAGGCGATGGGGAGGGGAGTTCATAGGAAGAAATAGAGCAAAAACTGTTTTGTTTTGTCTCCCAGCACAGTGCTAGATGCACAGTAGCTACTCCATAAATACAGATGTTCAACAAATACTAGTTTGCTTGTTGCTGTTGTTAAGTGCCACACTCATAGCCACACTGCATTGGGTTTCCCAGGAGCAGCTGGTGGATTTGAACCGACAACCACAAGGTTAGCGGTCCAGTGCTTATCCTACAGTGCCACACCCGGACTCCTAATACTAGTGTACCTCCTAGATTTCCATTGTAAAACACATGCAGAGGTTACGTTAAAAGCAATAAGCAACTGAAGTTGTTGTCACTGAGTCATGGTAAACCTCAGGACAGTGTAGCTACATGTTACCTGGAGCTGCATTGTCTGCATGAGAGTCAGGAAGTCAGTTTGAATCCATTACTGTGGCCGTTGCGTCCATCCGTTTCACTAGGGATTTCTCTCAAATTTTTTCTAGCCCTCTACTTTTACCAAACACGATGTCTTTTGCTAACTTTGATCTTTTCTGGAGTTGAGTCCTGGTGTGGTGCTGTAAGATAAGTCCTGGATTGCTAACCACAAGGTCAGCAGCTTAAACCCACCAGTTGCTCATTGGAAAGCCCACACAGGGTTGCTATCAGTCAGAATGGACTCAAAGGCACTTAACAACATCTTTATGATACTTTTGAACATTTAGAATCATATGCATTAAAAAATAACTATGTTAAATATATTAATAAATTATGAAATGCTTAGTAGTATATTATTTTGTAATATCTGTTATGGATTCAAAAAGAAAAGCATGATTTTTGAGATACTGGTGGTACCCGTTTCCTAACAAGTCATGTCCTTCATGAGGAAGGAAGGTCTAAGAGTCAGTAAAAGCTGAGATTATACAAATATATTTGAGATGTTTAGGAAGTTGTTAGAGATCAATGGAACCCAGGGATACAGGACCATCTTCAAGAAGATGATAAACTTAGCAGGATGTTTATGTTGTTGTTGGGAGCCAATGAGTCAGTTCCAACTCATAGCAACCCTACATAGGGTTTCTGAGGAGCACCTGGTGGGTTTGAACTGCTGATCTTGTGGTTCACAGTCCAGTGGTGATCCTACAGCACCACACCAGGATGTTTACAGGTAGCAGGAAATTCAGATACCATGTAAAGTAAAAGGGAGGATGGATGAGAAAATTCTGAAAGAGGGTTGAAGCGTAAAATACCCATGGTACAAAGAGACCCATCTGTTTCCCTGAGTAAGTGGAACTCAAGAAGGATTCTCAGACTGTGTTGATTTGTGTGTCTGTGTGGGCTTCCATGTGCATGTTCATCTGGATCGGGTACAAGGAAATTCGAGTAGAAAGCTTTCCAAGGTACAAAAGGAACATGAGAAAAATGAGGATGGTGGAAGAGGTAAGATCTCACCATTCTCATCATACAAAACAAAGTGTAAACCGGGGAGAGGGGGTTGCATTTTTATAGAAGAATACAAAATAGTGTACCTAAAACAAAACAGACAGACTTCTATTTACAAAAACACAAAACCCAGTTAAGTACCTGTTGAGTATGGAGTAAGTAGGAAGTACGGGGTGGGAAGGGAGAGGAACCAGTTAAATGACAAAGAATCTTGTGTCATTGGAGTCTTTCAGCACTAAAATGGCCAAAGGAGTAAACTGTCAGTTTCATTGCCAGGTGGACACTCTCTTACAATCCCTCAGTCTTTTAAACATGCCACACACTCCTCTGTTCTACCTGTCCGGGAAGGGAAGTGACCCAGTCCTAAAATCTAGTTTGTGCATTTGACTTTTAATTTCCTGAATTCTCTGTGAAACTAATTTTATCTTGGTTCCGCTGATAAGAAAATCCAGTCACTTCTTTTAGCTCTATTTTCTGCCATCTACATATCTTCTCTCAGGTTACAGCACAGAGTCACTCAAGAGAAAGTCCCTCAAGGAAGAGAATTACTCTATGACTGGGGGGAGTGGGGATTATGCAAACATTTCAAAGGGGGGAATGGAGAATAACATCTGGTTCGTTTCTAGGAAACATTCATCCTACAGCACAACCAAAATACAGCTGGCTGGATTTACCAGGTTCTGCTGCTAACCCAACCCCTGGAATTGGAATGTCTAAGTTATGGGTGGGAGGCATTTCCATTGTATGAGATCTTCAGCAAGTCTGTGCCTGAGATGCTCATACATCCCCTCTCCTCATCAGTAAAGCACCACCCTCTTCATCATTCCTTGCCTGAAACCAAATCCATACTCAGAAAATTGGAAATAGGCTCCTACAGTAGATTGCAACATCCTACAAAAAAAAAAAAAAAAAAAAGGTCAAATTTATTCATTTCATAAATACTACTTTTCTTGGCTACACACAAACTGCTTTATAAGCATAAACTCCTTAATCCACATAATCTTTCTTTCATTTTTGCCTCAGCAGGTAACAAGTTGTACTCGTTGGTTCGGGGTTTGGATTCCATCAGTGAATTTTCATCCCCTGATGGACCACCTCAGAATCCACCTGGACACTTGCCTGAAGAGAATTCTGAATTAAAGCCCCTGGAAAGGTGGACTTAGACAAATATCGAATGAGCTTTTCATACTGTGTAAAGACCAAAGCACTAAACTAAAACATGTGCATACATACACAGTTAGACCTGATGAAGATCCTTTCTTTTTTAAAATGATTGTGATTCAAAGAGGACCATTGAGAAGTACAGAGATCTTATTCTAGGCCCATTTCACTTAGTTCTCTTCATCTGTGCTGACCAGGGGGCAGGCTTGCAGGGTATACCCTTTGGTTGGTTGATGATGCATGGAGGGGATTGTAACCATGGCAATGAAACGATATACGATAGGATGAATGTAAAGCTAACATTATCCCATGTAAACTACCACATAATTCACAATGAAAAATAAAAAACCACACTCTTCTGGAGGATAAGAAAGGTCACCCATCACACATACCCCAAAGGACAACTAAACACACCAAGAATTCATACCACATCAACATGTTGTAACAATATAAGATGCCCCGCTATGGATAGAACTGTTTGTTGTTGTTATGTGCCGTGGAGTCGATTCCGACTCATAGCAACCCTGTACAGGGTTTCCAAGGCTGTAAATGTTTATGGGAGCAGAAAGCCTCATCTTTCTCCCACCGAACAGCTGGTAGTTTCGAACTGCTGACCATGAGATTAGCAGCCCAATTCGTAACCACTACGCTACTAGAGCTCTTCTCCCCCCACATTACATTGACGTACTAACATGACCAGCTGCTCCGTGGGAGAAAGATAAGGCTTTCTGCTCCCGTAAAGATTTACAGCCTTGGAAACCCTGTTCAGGGTCACTATGGGTCGGAACCCACTCAATGGCACATAACAACAACAACAACAACATGACCTACTAATGCCAGGTACCTGTGAATATGACCTTGTTTGGAAGTAAGGTCTTTGAAGATGTTATCATTTAAGTTAATAGGAGTCGATTCCAAGTAGGGTGGGTCCTAATCCAATGTGAGTGGTGTTCTGCAAAATAGATATAGGGAAGACAGCCATGTGAAAATTAAGTTAAGCTGCAGCTGCAAGATCTTTTTCTAGAATCTTCAGAGAGAACATGGATTTTCAGTCTCTAGAACTGAAACAATAAATTTCTGGTACCATGTGGTACAATGAAATCTGCGAGAGCCTTATTTTTCCAGGTCTCACAAGTTTTTCTACCTTTGACAGAGTTCATTTTTAGTGGAAAATGCTTGTTTTCCTTCTCCAACAGGCTCTGGCTTCTGCAGGTTTTACTGCATTTTCTTGTGGTAGCTATAAGAAAGGGCACAGGTGTGACATCTGACCTCTTATTTTACCAGGGGGAACGAGAATCAAATTCAACATCAGTTCAAGGCCGATTCCTTTGTGGTTCAGGTCAAGCATGCCTCCAAAGCTTCTCTTCTAAGTCTGACAGCAGCCACCCCACCCCCAGCACTCTGGGTTCCATAGTTCCCATCGCGATGGCCACACTGAACTCAGACAGCATACTCACAGCTGTGAAGTTTATGAGGGAAGTTAACAGGTTTCAGTTCAGGATTGGAAATGGTCAGACATAGTTCCTTCAGTCAGTACAGACTCTCCTCAGCTGTGCCCATAGGCAGGCCTCTTTCTGGCTCTTAGCACCCTGGTCTGACCTCTGCCTGCTTTTCAGTAATGTTACAAAGCTCTGCTAATGTGATGTTAATTCAGCCTTTCAGAATTGGACTATCTAGAAAGAATGCTTTGGTACATAAATTAATGAGGTGAATCAGATCTTACTCTTAGAAGAACAAACTATTTTTTTAAATGTTAGCATATTCCAATAACTATGTAAGTATAGCAAATACATGTTACTAACTTCAGTAAGTCATACTTATTTATGTTGTTGTTAAGTGCCGTCGAGTCGTTTCCGACCCATAGCGACCCTGTACAGGGTTTCCGAGGCTGTAAATCTTTACGGGAAGAGAATGCCTCATCTTTCTCCTGCGGAACAACTGGTAGTTTCGAACAGCTGGCATTAAGGTTTGCAGCCCAATTCATAACCACTATGCTACCAGAGCTCCTTATTTATGTTAACGGTCCTCAAAATCTGTTTCATTATGGGGGCTTGTACTGCTGATAAATGCCCACAGGGCACTCCTCTCTGAATAAATCTTACCTGAAGGCACTCAGCTCTAGCTCCTCAGGTCAGCAAACCTAGTTCCCCAATTAAGAGCTTGGAGGTACCCCACAGCACAAGTGAGCCTCTTGCCCAAAGGCACTGAACTTAACTTCCTCCATGGGCTGGGGCGGAGTCCTGGTGTGGTACTGCAGATTAATGCGCTACACTGCAAGGTCAGTTTGAACAGTAAGGTCGGTGGTTCAAGCTTACCAGCTGCTTCTTGGAAACCCTATACAGGGTTGCCTTGAGTCAGAACCGATTGACAGCACTTAACAACAACATCATGGGATGGGGATCCCACCCCTCTGCCCGGCGCTCCAGTTCTTGCTTTACTATCATGCCTCTGAAGTTACTCCTCCAACATCACAGGGGTCTCCTGGGCCAAGCAGGTTCAAGGGGTCAAAAGGCTGCACTCTGCTCCTAACGCTTCCTTTATAGTAGTGAAATTCCCCCTCCTACTTCTGAGCTGGCTTATCTTGTACCCATGTTAGCATTCCAGGTGTTTACAATCACAAGTCACCGTGTTAACAATCCCTCACAAGTGAACCATAAAATCCTGTCAGCATCTTCTCCCACCTTCTCTTACTCAGACCCATTGGGAAATAAGTGATTTGATGGGAGTTGCAAAGACTATGAGTAGAAGAGCCGTATGAGGTACTTCACTGGTCTGCATAGCGTAGGAAACTAAAGCACTTCCCAAAGCAACTGCTTTCCAGCCTTACTTGCTCACATTTGTCATTTCTTCTAAAGCACAATGAGATGTGAAGCATGACTTTGCAATGCAATGAGCATCAATTTTATTAAAGAGGTTTGAGAAAATTAAACACTAACTGGTATCTCTCTATTAATGACATGCATAGCCTCTGACTCTCTTCCAAGGAGAAAAACATGCGAACACAAACAAGAAAAAATCTACAGTACAATTCACCAAAAACCAGTGCAAAATTAATGAGTTCTATTAATGCAGAGAAAATTCTTCACATGAAGAGCAAACAATGCTAGAGAATAAGATAATAGGACCACTCAGAGTATGGCATATATTACAGCTTAAGTAATCAGAAACCTGATGCTCTTCAATTAATCATTTCAGCTTCTTGTCAGCGTTGGAAAATCAAATAATTTTTTCACCAGAAAACGACCTTCCCATAAGGTTCATTTGTCACTATGCCAGTTTGCCTTTCTTGGAACTTAGAAGAGCAATAGGTTTCGGCCCGTATTTTCAATAGAACGGAGCAGGAGCTGCCCCAGCTTGGTCCAGCCTTGCCTCTGGGCTCACAGCTGGACCTTTCCTCCTCACACCCATTCAGACCTTTTGGTTCTCAGGTGGGTAGCACTGCTGGGGTTTGCCAGCAGGTCATGGGGCTGTAACTCAGTGGATGAATAATGCCCCGCAAGTCGGCTTCGAGGGGCTGAGGGGAGCTCTCCCCAGTTATCATGACCCTCAGTCCTTGAATCCTGGGTGGTCCCTCTGTGGAGTCTGCCCCGGAGATCTTGATGAGTCCTGACTGGCTTCTCACTGGCTGATGACATCACCTCACTCTCATCCTCATCTGGAAGCTCCATCCTTCCTGACATACCGGACTTCTCACTGGGACTGTTGAAGTTGGTCCTAGCACCCTCCTCTCCAGCCCACATGCCTGGGTGAGTGGGCACTTCTTCTTCCCACACACCATCTTCACTGATGTGGCTAGGTCTTCTCCCCAGGCTCCGCGAGGCCACAAGGTCCTCAGTGCAGCCAGGAGGTAACTTCAAGACTTTGCACTCTCTCCTGCTGGAAGAAGTCCTGGCCACCCGCTTAGGTGCTCGCTTCCTCCCCATCCTTCTCCGCATGCTGCACATCAGATCAAGGGCACTGAGGAGGAAGGAGAGGCCGCTGACTCCCCAGATGAAAAGCATCATAATGGACTTCTCCGTGGGCCGAGAGATGTAACAATCCACCACACTGGTGCAAGGAGAGTGGGAGCAAGAGAATCTCTTTGGAACCATGAACCCAAAAAGGAGATAGTGCAAGGCTCCAAAAGCTGCCTCGATCAAGGTGCGAAGAAAGAGGTGGGCTATGTAACCAGAAGAGAAGTCTGGGATGTCCAGGTTGTGCTCCTCCCTGGATGGCCGCAGGCAATGCCTCTCTGCAGTGATCTGGTCACAAGAGTTGTAGTCCCCTTTGCTGATATCGGAATAGCAATGTCCTGCTGCAGCGTGCATGGCCCCTTGGTGGAGCACATAGACACTGAAGACAGCATAAGGGAGGAGGACAGAAACACTCTGAATCAGCCAGAACCGAAAGTGGGACACAGGAGAGAAGATGTCATAACAAACATTAGAACATCCGGGCTGCAGAGTATTGCAAACAAACCTTTCCTGCTCATCTTGGTAGATGGGATACCCTGCCAAAATGATCACCATCATCCTCAACAGAATCATGAAGATAAGCCAGATCTTTCCTAGAGAAGAGGAAGCAGGCATGAGTAAGAGTGCCCCAGCCATGTGAATGTATTTCATCCCAATTGATAGTTTTTCAGTATTAACTGAGGCTGAGAATGGAGAAGACAGAAATCAATAAGCACCAATGATCATATCTATAATCACAGAAACAGTACACGCTACTTCAGTCATCAAACAATTATTTATTTGAGCACCTAAAATGAGTCAGACACTGAAACTACTCCTTTGTAAAATATTTGTGGTTAGCAAATTAAAACAGGCATCTGGCCCTGCTAATTCATCCTTTTGGTAATATTCCCTCAACTGGACTATCTAGAAAGAATGTTTTGGTATGTAAATTAATAATGTAAATCAGATCTTACTTTTCTTAGAAGAATAAACTATTTTTAAAATGTTAGCATATTCCTGTAACTATCTGTTGTTGTTATTGTTATGTGCGTGGAGTCAGTTCCAACCCATAGCGACCCTGTACAGGGTTTCCGAGGCTGTAAATCTTTATGGGAGCAGAAAGCCTCATCTTTCTTCTGTGGAACAGCTGGTAGTTTCAAACTGCTGATCCTGAGGTTAGCAGCCCAATTTGTAACCACTACGCGACCAGAGCTTCTTTGTAACTATATATGCATAGCAAATATATGTTACTAATTTCAGCAAATCATCTTTATTTATGATAATATCCTACAAGATCTTTGTTTAATTATGGGGCTTACATTTAATATTGTTCTGTCATCCTTGAAATTGAATTTCTTTAGGAATGTTCAATTTTTCAGATGTTTCCAGTAATAAAGAAGTTCTTTTCCCTGATTTCAGTTAATATGCATCAAAGAGATTTGTCTTTCTTCAATTCATCAATGAGTAAATGAGACCAGCCTACACAACCAAAATAATGGCAAAGCCCTATTTTCATGCCATGGGCCAACTGTTATGGAACACATTACAGATGCTGCAAAACAAATTTTTAAATATTGTATTTTGTGACAAGATAGAAAAACATACCACTGATATCAGCAAGCAAGAATCTTAATTAAAAATGTACTCAGTTAAAGTCAAAGATTAAAGTTATTACAGATAAAATCCTTGACTTAAACTTCTAGGAATAAGCACGTTTTGTCTAAATTCTACAAAATAATGAGAAAGTAAAGTACCAACCAACCACTTTTCAGGATATCTTAAGACTTTTCTCAAATTGTGTTTCTATGACACCTACCCCTCTGAAATTTGACCTGTCTGGAACAAACTCAGACATCTTTAGTACTTTTTCTTTTGTTGTTCACAAACAAGAAATCTAAACTTTAGCTGAGGTTTGATGTGCACACGAGAAAATACGAATGTGCAAAAATTAAGCTTTAAAAAGAAAATCTAAAAAGATGGACCACAAAAAGACATAACTTAGGTATTAATTTCTCATTAACTTTTTTCTGTAGTATTCCTTTTCCTGGTACTGTGAGCTAGAGAATAGTTACACAAAAATACCCCTCCCATCTGCCTTAGTGTTCAGGCAGAAGCAGCTCCATAAGAGGAACAACACACCAACCGTCATTTTTCTCATGATTTCTTTAAAATGATGAAGAAGAAAACTGGTGTCTGTAACTCCCCTTTCCTCAGCAACATGCAATCTATTCTCTTGGAGGGGCAAACCAAATTGAAATGAAGAAATCACTGTCTTTCAGAAGAACTCGATTCTAATACCGCAAAAAAAAGAAAACACAAGATGAACAAGAGGTTTCCAAGTTTTTACCAATACTTACCCACAATAGTCACATTGTAATTTAATGTGATGATTAGGAAGCCCAGCAGGTCCAAATGTTCCATGCTTCAAGACTGTCAAGCTGCTAAAGACACTGCGTTTCCCACAATGTGCAGGAATCAGTATCTTTTAGCTACAAAAAGACTTAACTATGAGGCTTGGAGATATGCAATGGAAGGGTTGAGGAGACCAGTTTCACTGTCTTGGAGTTCAGAGGGCCTGCGCTGTTTGCCTCTGAGGCCACGCATTCCTGACAACTGCCTGTCCAGAAGACCACAGCAGAAGTCCTCTCACGCAGTGGGCTATTCTTACCCTCTTGGGGCATTCCAAGCCCGTGGCATTGCTCAGATGTCTCTATTAGGAGAATCAGGCATTTCAGGGTAGAATAGAAACGACTACTTTTAACCTAGGAAAGAAATCTTCTGTTCACTAGTTCAGGAAACGTCTCCACTAAAATGGTATTTCCTCTTAGAAAACATCATGCTGAATGAACTTGTAGCCCAGGGCTGCTCCCATTGAATCTGTTTAATAAATGGCCTTTACATTTGTAGTAAAATATTCACACCATATGGACCTGCTGACTTCAATCACAGCTGCATCAAACTCCTAATGTGGCTATCACCTTTGTGTCTGGAAAGACTCCACACTGCAAGGCTGGAGATCTGTCATCAAGATGAAAATTGTGAACTTGAAAAGGAATGATTTCCATTTCCCATTAAAGCTATTCTTTCTATTCCGATGGTTTCTTCATTTCTGACCTATTCTTGACTTTAGTAATATTCCTAGAAAGACTCCCAGAAGAGGAGTACAACAAAGTCACTTTCATCTGTACTCATATGACACAGTCCCATCTGCGGAAAACATTTTGACCCCCTTGAAAGGAACAGTAGTTTTGCTTTATCTCAGTCAAATCCTTTGACATGAGCAATGAATTTTGAAAAATTGAACTTAAGTAAAATTGTTAAGTAGTTATATGATTTGAGTGTAAAAGAATGGAAATTATCTTCACTTCCTAAAAAACTTTTAATGATACTGGCTTAAAAATTAAAGTATCAGGAAGGCAGGAGACTACATTTCTGCTGTGGGATATAAACAGTCTATTCCAAATGTGGAACAAGTTAGAAGCATGCAACATTGAGACAATCACTCAAGCTTTTCCTGCCTCAGTTTCACCCTGATCAGAGTGTCCACGATACGCAAAGCAAGACCACTCAGCGGTAACCTGGATGAGCCTCAAAAACGTTATGTCTGTGAAAGAAGCCAACACAAAAGGCCACACGTTGTATGGTAATATTTATGTGAAATATCCACAACAGGTAAATCCACAGAGATAGAATACAGCTGCATAGTTGCCGGAGATTGGTGTCAAATGGGGAGTGACCCCTTAATGGTTATCAGGTTTTGTTTTGAAGTGATAACAATTGTTTAGATAGAGATGAAAACTGCACAACACAGAGAATTTAGGAAATGTCACTGTTCATTTTAAGATGTCAAGGTTGGTGATTCACACCCACTAGCAGCTCCTTAAGAACCATACACAGGGTCCCTAAGATTCGGAACTGACTCCACAGCACTTAACAACAACCATTTATATTGTGTGAATTTCACCTTCCTATTTTAATGAGATCATTGACATGAAAATGACTTAAAAACTATAAAGAACTATACAAATGTCAGTGACTGGTGCACCTTGTTATGTGCCGTGGAGTCGGTTCCAACTCATAGCGACCCTGTACAGGGTTTCCGGGGCTGTAAATCTTTACAGGAGCAGAAAGCCTCATCTTTCTCCCATGGAACAGCTGGTAGTTTCGAACCGCTGACCTTGAGGTTAGCAGCCCGATTTATAACCACTACACTACCAGAGCTCCTTAGGCCCATTATTTCTGACAGCTGTTGTCTAGTGTCACCATCCTTGTCCACTTATCCATTCTTGTCACCTTTGCTGTTCCTCCTCTAAGCCGGCTCTTGTCCCCATTCTTTTTTTTTTCCTCTTTCTCATTCTAGGAGACAGTTTTCTGTAACTGTAAATCCTAACTCTAGTGGCTGAAGAAAACAAAATGCCGAAAAGAAGAAAGGAGAGGAGGAGTATGGGTGTGCCTGGAACATCAAACATCTGGCTAAGTCTGCATAAAATGATCCCATTTGTGGCAAAGAGGTTACCATTTGTTTGGGTAAGACTTATGGGCTGGAGAGATTTGGGCAGTACTGTGCTCAGTTCATGTAAATGATGGATGGATGTGGCTGAATTAATTCTACAAGATTCCAACCTGGGATTCATTTACAAAATGAAAGAAGTTAGCAAACGAGCGCGAGAACAGTAGAGACACATGCTGCTCTCACCTCTCTAGCTTAGTGACATTGGCAAGTTACTAAGGCCACCATCTCTAAATTATGGAGTCCTGGTGGGGCACTGTGGGTTAAGAAACCAGACTGTAAAGTCATTTGAACTGCAAGGTTGGCAATTCTAGCTCACCAGCTACTCCAAGGAAACCCTATACAAGGTTGCTATGGGTTGGAACCGACTCAACGGGACTTAAAACAACTGCATCAGTAAATAGTAGACAGCAATACTTGATTTACTAGATTATTTGAGGACTAGAGTTAATTTAAATGATGCACAAGTTCAACACTAGACCCATGGGAGGCTCTCCATAACTGTGGGGACTATTATCTGAGAGAGTGCTGGAAGGAACTGCACAATGGCTGCAACAATGGACTTAAACACATCAATGGTGTGTAGCACAGGGCCGGCCAACATTTCATTCTATTTTACATGGGAATGCCATGAGTCAGAGCTGGCTCCATGGCAACTAACAATAACATTAAATAATAGTGACCTAACAGAGATGGCACAGCTTTCAGTATGGATTACATCTCAATGTGAAGAAAACAAAAATCCTCACCACTGGACCAATAAACAACATTCTTTTCAATGGAGAAAAGATTGAAGTTGTCAAGGACTTCATTCTTCTTGGATCAACTATCAACACTCGTGGAAGCAGCAGTCAAGATATCAAATGACATATT
>NW_006408682.1:3597036-3626357 GCF_000296735.1 Chrysochloris asiatica
GTCTGACCCAAGCCATGGTATTTTCAATAACCTCATATGAATGTGAAAGCTGGACAGTGAATAAGGAAAACCATAGAAGAATTGATGCTTTTGAGTTATGGTGTTAGAGGAGAATACTGAACGTGCCATGGGCTGCCAGAAGAACCAATAGATCCGTGTTGGAAGAAGTGCAGCCAGAGTGCTCCTTGGAAGCCAGGATGGCCAAATGTCGTCTCTCATACTTTGGACATATTGTCAGGTGGGACCAGTCACTGGAGAAGGATATCATGTTTGGTAAGGCATAGGGTCAGAGAAAAAGAGAAAAAGGCCCCCAGGAGGATGGATTGGCCAAGTGGCAGCATCAATGGACTCAAGCATGGCAACAGTAGTGAGGTTGGCCCAGGATCAGGCAATGTTTCATTCTGCTGTGCATAAGGTCGCTATGAGTCGGCACTGACTCAATGGTACCTAACAACAACAACAACAACAACAGAGATGGCACCTAATAACAACAACAACAGGTCAACCATCAACACTCATGGAAGCAGCAGTCAAGAAATCAGATGACGTGTTGTGTTAGGCAAATCTGCTGCACAAGCCCTTTTTTAAATGTTGAAAAGCAAAGATGTCAGCTTCAGGACTAAGGTGTACTTGACCCAAGCCATGGTATTTTCAATAACCTCATACGCATGCGAAAACTGTACAGTGAATAAGGAAGACCATATAAGAATTGACGCTTTTGAGTTATGGTGTTGAAAGTGCCATGGGCTGCTAAAATAACAAACATCTCTGTGTTGGAAGAAGTGCAACCAGAGTACTCCTTGGAGGCCAGGATGGCCAAATTTCGTCTCTCGTACTTCGGACATATTATCAGGAGGGACCAGTCACTGGAGAAGGATATCATGTTTGGTAAGATGGAGGGTCAAAGAAAAAAAGGAAGACCCCCATGAGATGGATTGGCAAAGTGGCAGCATCAATGGGCTCAAGCGTGGCAGCAATTGTGATGTTGGTCCAGGACCAGGCAGTGTTTCACTCTGTTGTGCATAGGGTCACTATGTGTCGGTACTGACTCAATGGCACCTAACAACAACAACAATAAAAGAGAAGCTGATGTCAAAGAAGGGTCTAATCAGAACAGTAATTCTCCAAATGTATTTCTAGGTGGTAGTGTGCCATGGAGTCGGTTCCAACTCATAGCAACTTTAGTGAAACTGCATAGGGTTTCCGAGGCTGTAAATCTTTATGGGGGCAAAAAGCCTCATCTTTCTCCCAAGGAACAGCTGGTAATTTTGAACTGCTGGTCTTAAGGTTAGCAGCCCAACTCATAATCACTATGCTATCTATCAGTGCTCCTTTGTATTCTTTGGAGCCCTAGGTAATAGAGAGTAGTGGAAAGTTGAGGTAGAAGAACCAAGCCTGCAGACTCGACCCACACCCACTCCTTTTACCACACCTCTTCTACTGGGCTATTTTTTATGCTCTGGACAAAAGTCCACCTGCATCTAAAAAGAAACGTTAGGAAACACCTGGCCTATGTGGACATAATTACGGCAGGCACCCTAACACCAAGGTTAAGAACACAATTTCTGAGGTTCAGAATTTCTGGAGTTAAATTCTAGCTCCTACCTGTGTTGCTTCTCTATACGTTGGGTTCCTTGTTGTAAAGTCACAGGACCTAATCCCTCTAAAGACACTGAGAAACAATGGGAGAATATCTAAAGTCGTTAGCATAGTCCCAAGTCAGTAATGCATACACAATAGCCAATAGCCATTAGTGTCATTGTTATTACCTGCTGAGGAAAAGGGGAGTATCTTGAAGTGACTATTTTTTCCCCTATAGGCTCCACTTCCAAAATCCATGAAGGTTATAAATGGCTTCTAAGAAAATTTCGTTTAACTTCTATAAGACTTAGAATTGATAGCATCTGTTTTGCTTTGGAGTCTGTGTATATGTTTAAGGAATACGTTAATTATCTAAATTGAGAAACGAATGTTGTATTTATTCTCAGTATTTAAACAACTTTTTTCAGGAGTGTGAGTAGAAAGCAAATATTAAGCAGCTGCACCAACACAACCGACTAATCATTTCTACATTTGCATCTCATCTGCACATGTAAATCTATTAACAAAGTATTAACAAAATAATTATATCTGATTACTCTCCTGACAGTATATATTATCATAGGTAGAGATACTCAAGAGCAAGGATGTCAGTTTGAGGACTACGGTGCGGCTGAACAAGATCTCTTTAAGGTGTTCAAGAGTAAGATATCAGTTTGAGGACTGAGGTATACCTGATCCAAGCCATGGATTTTTCAGTTGTCTCACTTGCATGGGAAAGTTTGTGAATAAGGCAGACAATAGAATTGACGCATTTGAATTATAGTATTGGAGAAGAACATTAAAACTACCATGGGAACCTGACCTATACTCAGAGCGGTAGTTACTCTAAATACCAATAAAGAGGGAAAGAGTCTTCACATCAAGTATCAATGCTATCCCCTCTGTACACATGGTAGATAGGGACAGGCAACTTAGACACTGGCTACCTAAAATGAGGGGGCAATAAAGGCACGAAGTGACTGGCTTACAAGGTTTCAAGAGGAATTTTAGTTTAAGAGTATGGGGGAAAGAAAGAGTCCCCACTGAATAGCTGTCATCCTGTCTAGATGGGTCTGGTGAAAAGAGATGGGAATAAGATTCGTAATATTCAATAGTGAATAACTGTTATCATGACTAATCGCGACTGTCACAATTGTAAAGGTAGAAGTTTTGTAACAAAAAAAGGGGAGTGGTTAATCGTACAGTCTAGAAACAGAGGACCAGAGGACCATCAAGAGAGGAACACACAAGCAGAATGTGGGACCGTATCCAGAGAAGCAGCAGTGCCAGAGATGGAGGCAGAGATGAGGGCACGGAGAGGGGGAGCGGCTGAGGACTCTAGATTCATCAACTAAGAAGAGAAGGACTAAAAACTGCTAGCCAGGAGCAGAGTTGCAGAATGTGCCCTTTGGAGATGTAAATTATTATATATGCCTGAATGGTTTTTTGTTTTGTTTTGTTTTTTAAAAAGTTAAAGTGGATAGAGAGAAATACTGTTAACTGATGGTACATGGAGGGGATTATAATTATTGTAACGAAACAATGTGTATGATTTGTTGAATGTAAAACTGATGATATGCCCTGTAAACTTTCACTCAATCTACAATAAAAACCTTAAATAAAAATAATAAAAATAATAAAGTACCATGGACTACCAGAAGAACAAACAAATCTGTGTTGGAAGACGTGCAGCCAGAATGCTCCTTTGAAGCCAGGATGGCAAAACTTCGTCTCTCATATCTCAGACATGTTATCAGGAGGGCCCAGTCCCTGGAGGGCATCATGCTTAGTAAAGTGGAGGGTCAGTGAAAAAGAGGAAGACGCCCAATGAGATGGACTGCAGCAACTGTCTGAAATGTTAACAACAATTGTGAAGATGACACAGGACGAGGCAGTGTTTCATCCATTGTGCATAAGGTCACTAATACTTGGAACTGATTCAATGAGACCTAACAACAGGAGACTCAGAAAAGACTGTAGTCCTAGTGTGGCTCCGTAAGAGAAGCACTGGACTGCTAACCACAAGATCAGTGGTTCATACGTACCAGCTGCTCCCCAAAAGCCCTCTACAAGGTTGCTAGGAGGTGGAACCAACTCCAGGGCATTTAACAACAGCAACTGAAAGGATTCATCTAGGAGCCTCCTACTTTGATATGACCTCATTGACATAAAAAAAAAAAGCAAATGCCATTCCCAAACAGGGTCACATTCACAGACATTAGGACTTCAGTATACCTTTTGGGGGATTTGGGGCACAATTCCCCCAAATGTCATATTCCCAGCACCAGCTGCTAAGACTGCACAGCTTTAAGAACAGAGGCAATACCAAAACGCATTCCACTACTGTATCCACTGGAATTTGTTTTGTGCCAGTTGGACTGGTTTATAAACAGAGAGTTGTGGGGGTTTTTTCCAAAAGGAGGAAAAGAACTTCCTGACACAGATCTTACCTCAATTAGATTACACTAATTTATAATCTTTAGAAAGTCACAGAAGAGACACACAAATCCATCTTCTTGGTCATAACAAAATAATGCATTCTCCTCAGGTCACAGGCGAGCATGCTTACTAAAGAAGACCTCTTGAAGGGAGGTGCTTTAACAATGCAACTTGTCCATCAGATACGAATATGTCAGATAAAAGGATGCAGGTCTTTAAACATCTTACTTCTATGAGAGTTCATTAATCAACTAAACAACATTTCCACAAGGCACCTGTAGGCTTCAGTACAGCACAGACGGGTCCCAGTGAGGAATGCACTGTTGATAGCAATGATGGTTTGCTGTTGAGGCAGTGCCAAGCCATGGAGTCTGAATGTGTTTCACAGTAAAACGAGGTTTTCCTGGTTGTAATCTCTCCAGGATAAGTACCGCAAGTTTGGCGAGCAGATCATGAGACCTTCCAGAAAGTCTTTGGGTGTGTTTGAACCACCAACCTTTAGTTGGGCACCATCCCTTTGTACCACCCAGGAACCTTGAGGATTGTATGTTGTTGTTAAATGCAATCAAGTCAGTTCTGACTCACAGAGACCTTGTATAGGGTTCCCAAGAAGTGTCTCATGAGTTTGAACTACCGACCTTGCAATTAGCAGCCCAGTGCTAATCCTACAGCACCACACCAGAACTCCTGAGCACTATATAGAATCCCCAAAGTCTCTCTTTCACAGATTTATAATTCATGTGAAGTTAGGATGAAATCACCTTAAAAATCTATTTAGTTCATTTTCCTAATTTGACAGGTAAAATTAAAGATGAGTCCAATAAAATCCAGCCTCAGCCCTTAAATGATCATTTATACCTCAATCTAGGTCAGAGGAACCCTAGTGGTACAGTGGTTATAGAGTGGACTACTAATTGTAAGCTTGTCAGTTCGAATCCTCCATTCACTCCACAGGCGAACGATGAGGCAGTCTGCTTCCAGAAAGATTTACAGCCTCAGAGACCCACTAAGGTGGTTCTACTATGTATGACAGCATCGCTGTGAGTTGGAATCGACTCCATGGTAGTAAGTTTGGTTTGGGGTTTATCTAGGCCAGAACATATAACAAATGTACAGAAAAATTGTAAGGATTAATTAAAGTTGTTTTTTTAACTGTGCAATCCAGAATATTAAAGATTCTGCGTAGCACAGTTTAAAAAAATGCATCTGCACCTTGAAGCATTTACAATATATTATTTTAACTTTTTCAAGGGAAACTTTCGGAGACACCCTTTAGAAACTGAGCAACTGAGCCAGATACAGGTGGTGTATATGCAGTAGGGATAAATGTATGGTCCAGCAGTCCCTGGGAATTGGCTTGTGTATGTGTATGAAGAAAGCAAAATTCCCCACCATTAGGTTACTTTTTGTTCAGAGATCCTGGGTACAAGGTCAGATATCTTCCTGTGATTATCAATCAAAATAAAATCCAACAGATTTTCTCACCTTCCAGAAAGGAATCATCCTTTTGCTCATCACTATTACTTGTCAGTACCCTTGGACATATTCTTTTTTCCCCCAAAAAAATATTACTATGTATTGAGCAACTACTATGTTTCTGGCAGTTTTTTCAGCACTGTGGAAATAACAGAGACTAAAACAGATGACAATTCCTGCCCCCACTGAATTTATATTCTAGCGGGGAATGATGGAAGGCAATAAATGAAGTAAATATCGGCGGCAAAAGGTATTATTCATTACCGGGGGATAAATGCCAAGGAGAAGACGAAAGTAGAGACGGGAGCAATCAATGAAAGTCAAGGTTTAATAGGGAGGCCAAGGAAGGCTTACCTTTCGAAGGGTGCACATGCGCAAAGAACTGCAGCAAGCCACGAAGAATACCATGAACTACAACCAGTCCTAGTACCTAATCTACCAACCCACTTGCACTGATTAGGTACCCTTGATCCACAGCACATTTTCAGAATCACTACCCCAAAGTCCTTTATGGAACACACATATGGACCAAATTATCTCATGCAACCTCTCAGTAAGATCATTTAACACGGAGGTCATAGGTTGAAGCCGTAAAGCAACACCGCAGAGCAGGGAATCTGCGACAGTGTTTCCAGATACCAACACTGTCTTCTCGTTAGGACCACTGTAGATGTCTAGTACGTAGCATCAGACCATAAATATGCTTATTTATTGCACTGGTGATTTTCTGTTTTGTTTTGCGTCTTATCTCGATAGAGTTAAATCAATGAGTAATTATTTATACGAGCAATTGTGGGTAGACAAAGAAGTTATAATGAGAGAAACAGCATAGACTTTAAAGCAAGAGGACCTAGGCTCAGTTCTGGTTCCAACCACTGACAAATTTTTGGACTTCAACAAATATTCATGTAACTGTGTTTGCTTCCTTATTTCAAAATAGAGAAGATAATGCCTACTTCATGGAGGTAAGAGGATTATACATTCCACTTTCTAAGAGCACTCCCTAAGAGCTGTGCCAAGTCTTGGAAAGACAATCAGGAAAAGCTAATGGGTTCCTGCCTTTGGCTGAAAGATTGGTGGTGGTGGTGTTGTTAAGTGCTGTCGACTCAGATCAGACTCATAACAACCCTGTATAAGGTTTCCAAGGAGCAGCGAGGTGAATTTGAACCACCAGTCTTGCACTGACCTTGTGGTCCAGTGCATTATCCCACAGTGCCACCGCATGACTCCAGCTAAAAGAGAGGTAATTAACACAGCAGTCAGTTTTACAGAAGAGCAGAAGAGCATAGCTGATGTACCTGGGAAAGTATAGGGTATTGCTTTATGGGAACACACCAGAAAGCATCTAACTCACAGGTTCTTTGGGGAAAGTAGTCAAGTCATTTTCTTCATAGCGTGAGTTTTAAAATACTACTCCTGAAAACAGGCTTTTATGGAAAGGCAAAGGTCCTGGTTAAGGAAAAAGGATTCTGATGTGGTGAATTATTTAATGTCTCTTATAGCCAAGGTCCTTGCAAACTCCCACCAAATGACTTTTTCCTGATGGGTCCAGATAAGAAAAGGCAGGGAGGGGGGAAATCCTATGGATTGTAAGATTCCATTGGGAATGATTGTTAATAGGGCTAATTGTGATTGGTCAATTTTGCCATCCTGTTCAGTATAAAATAAACTTTTCAAAAGCAGAGTGGTATCTCATAACATCAAGGAAGAAGAGCCAGGAAGGGGCCCCAAGATCCCTGCACATTGAATCTCCTCAACCCAGTAGACAGAGCCGTTGTCATGAGAGGAGCAAGAGCAGCAAGATCGAGAGCCAGAGCACAAGATAGGATGGTGGTCTTCCAGGCCCATGGAGCAAGTACAGTTGAGTACCTTTGGGCACTCATTTGTGGAGTATGGCACTTAACTGGGGAGTTAGATTGCTGACTCACAGAGCCAGAGCTGAGCACCATTGGGCTAAAGCTTATAGAGGAATAGAGTGCCCTTTGGACATTTATCAGCAACACTGAAAGACCTTTGTAACATTGCCTTAGCAGGACAGAGGCCTGACTAAGGGGCAGAGGACCAGAGAGAAGCATGGATAGGAAGAAAACTCATTAACAACCTGTGATATGCTGATGATACAACCTTGCTTGCTGCAAGTGAAGAGGACTTAAAATATTTACTGATAAAGATCAAAGACCACACACAGCCTTCAGTATGGATTGCATTTCAATGTAAAGAAAACAAAAATCCTCACCACTGGACCAATAAACTACATTCTTATCAACAGAGAAAAGATTGAAGTTGTCAAGGACTTCATTCTTCTTGGATCAACTATCAACACTCAAGGAAGCAACAGTCAACAAATCAAACGATGTACTGCATTAGGCAAATCTGCTGCACAAGACCTTTTTAAAGTGTTAAAGAGCAAAGATGTCAGCTTGAGGACTAAGGTTTGCCTGACCCAAGCCATGGTATTTTCAATAACCTCATATGCATGCAAAAGCTAGACAGTGAATAGGGAAGACTGTAGAAGAAATGATGCTTTTGAGTCATGGTGTTGGAGAAGAATGTTGAAAGTGTCGTGGGCTGCCAAAGAACCAACAGATCTGTGTTGGAAGAACTGCAACCAGAATGCTCTTTGGAGGCCAGAATGGCCAAACTTTGTCTCAGGAGGGACCAGTCACCGGAGAAGGATATCATGTATAGTAGGGTGGAGTGTCGGAAAAAAAGAAGAAGATCCCCAGCGAGATGGATTGGCAAAGTGGCAGCATCAATAGGCTCAAGTGTGGCAACAATTGTGAGGTTGGCCCAGGACAAGGCAGTGCTTTGTTCTGTTGTGTGTAGGGTTGCTGTGACTTGATACCAACTCAATGGCACCTGACAACAATAACAACAAGCTGTCCTCAAGTTGATTCTGACTCAACATGGAATAGAAAGAAACATTACCTGGTCCTGCCCCCTCCTCACACTCAGTGCTATGTTTGAGCTCATGGTGCAGCCACTATGTCAATCCATCTTGATGAGGGGCTTCCACTTTTTCACTGACCCTCTATTTTAACAAGCATGATGTCTTTCTCCATGGTCTGGTCCCTCCTGATACTATGTCCAAAGTATGCGAGTATTCTGGCTATACAAGGGGACTTCAAAAAGTAGTGGATAATCTCAAAAAAGTTTGCAATTTGATCTTTACAATTAAAATAATGATGTTTTTATGTCCAAAAGCTATACTAGGAAGACTTTCAAAGATTGCGTGTGTGTGTGTGTGTGTATATATATATATATATATATATATATATATATATATATAATTTATATAAAGGAGCTCTGGTAGCGTAGTGGACACGAATCGGGCTGCAAACTGCAAGGTCAGCAGTTCGAAACTACCAGCAGTTCTGCGGGAGAAAAATGAGGCTTTCTGCTCCTGTAAAGATTTGCAGCCTCGGAAACCCCGTACAGGGTCACTATGAGTCGGAACCGGCACATAACAACATAACAACAACAACATAACAACACAGCACATAACAACAACAACATTTACTTAAGAGTCCTGGTGCGGCACTGTAGGAGCCATGTACATATATGCCTTTTCACATGATTAAGAACTATTTACAACTGTCATTCTGTGAACTTAATATTTTTAATTATAGCCCATGTGAACCCTCTGTCTTTGATGTAAGTTAAAACTATTCCCTGTTTATTATTATTTGTATATGGCATTGTTGTTGTTGTTGTTATCAGGTGCCATTGAGTCGGAACCAACTCATAGCTACCCCATGCACAGCAGAACGAAACAATGTCCGAACCTGGGCCAACCTCACTACTGCTGCCACACTTGATGTATATGGTATGTTGTTGTTGCTACGTGCCATTGAGTCGGTTCCGACCCATAGTGACCCTGTACAGGGTTTCTGAGGGTGTAAATCTTTACCGGAGTAGAAAGCCTCATCTTTTTCCCATGTAGCGGCTGGTAGTTTTGAACCACTGACCTTAAGGTTCGCAGCCCGATTCGAACCACTACACTACCAGAGCGCCTTATACTACTTTTTAAAAATCATATGTTCTTCATTACTTCTAGATTTCAGTCAGTTATAAAAATGCCCCCTGAATTCACGCATGTTTTCTTCTAGAACATGATTCCTTTACAATTTATGCTAGCATAAATTCTAATGAATGGATCCAATCAAAAACGATTTCCAGATATACCAAGACATGGTGTGAAAAAGTTTTGATCTTTTCCCTAATTGTTTTGGATGCCACATTTTACTGTATGATTAATTTCCATTTAGAGTTCAGTTTATGTCTGCCTTTCTATCCTCTTCCTTCCTTTGTCTGCTGACATGGGAACCGATACCATGCTGCTTTAATTATGTAGATGTACTTTTACAGTGATAGAAAAAGAAATGACAAATCTCTCTACCTTCCAGTAAGGAAGGACTCCTGGTGTGGCTCTGTAGGATCATCACTGGACTGCGAACCACAAAGTTGACAATTCAAACCTACCAGCTGTTCCTCAGAAACCCTGCACAGGGTCATTATTAGTTGGAACTGACTCCATTGGGTTTAACCACAACAACATTAATATGGAAAGATCACCAAGATAGGTGTTTAATTGTAAAAAGCAAGGTAATGAGAAGTGAATAGTTTATCATTCAGCTAATGTAAAAAGGGATGCCAACTGTCTTTATAGTTTGATACACAGAATTTATAAATATATATTAAGTGATTTTAAAAAGCAAGTGAAAAGTTAGTAGCGCAATACCATTTATTTCACTTCCCACACCTCATCTTTGTTTTCCTTCAACTAAGTATCACCTTGGCTAGGCCATAATGCTCAGTCAGGGGTTTGGCAATTGTGCTGTGATGCAATTTAGCAGTTATGCAGTGATTTAATCATTCTCCATGATGTGATCTGGTATGGTTAGTCCATCCGTTTTAAAGGATTAGGCTGTGGTGCAACACTTTCTCCAAGAAACTGAGGGCAAGATAGCTCTTATCTGAGTTGGCCCAGGAGTTGTTTTGACTTTCAAATATACTCTGCCTGAGGACCCTTTCCTCTCAGCATGCTCCCAGGATGAGCCGCATGCGTTCAGACTGGCCCTTAAAATAGCCATAGAATAAGCTGTTAAATCAATTTGATAAGTAACAAAATAATGTTTAAGGTGTTTTGCTTTGTCTTGTGCTTGTTAAAGCATGGTCCTTGTAAATGTCAGTCAGAATTTTTGTCTGTATTTAAGTCCTGTGAAAATTTCCTTTACCTGAAGTACTTTGGTGAATCCATAAAAGGTATTACCAACTGATCTCAAATCTTTTTTCTTTTCCTTCAATAAACTCTTTAATTAAAAAAAAAAAAAAGTTTGTGGATAAATAGAATTAAAAAATAACGGGATTTTTCCATGAGCTTTTTGAAGCTCCCTGTACTTCTAGTGTGGCACTGTGGGCTAATGCACTAGACTGCAAAGTCGGTTTGAACTGAAGGGTGGGTGGTTCAAGCTCACCAGTCGCTCCTTGGAAACCCTATATAGGATTGCTATGGGTCAGAACTGACTCAACAGCACTTTAACACTAACAACAACATTACTTCTTGTTAACAAACTAGTTCATGCTCCCTCTTCTTTGGGTTTCTCTTTGTCTGGTCTCTGCCATGAAATACTAGAAGGAGCAATAAGGAATTCAGTCTATTTTAAGACTCACAACTGTTCAACACTAGCCACCCAAATATTCACTGGGGACAGGTGATGAGTCTGTTGGTTACACGCTGAAGGAAATATATCCAGGAGACTCAGACAGTAGTGTCTCAAAGTGACGGCAACATTTAATTTATCTCTGAGCTAACACCCTGTCCTACATCAGTAATTTGAGAGACATATAGACTCTTCATGTGGTCTACAAGGACCATTGAATTAAAAAAAATTCAATTCTTCTCCTAAGGAAGAAAAATGAAAAGGCAGTCAGGAACATTCAATTCTTCTCCTAAGGAAGAAAAATGAAAAGGCAGTCGGGAACATTCAATTTCATTTGCCACAGAGCAGTCAGTTCAGCCTGTGCCCTTACAGGATTCAGTCATGCAGTTACCAAGATCTATTTCCAAATGATAGCAAAGCAGAGAAGCTAAGCATGAGAAAAATAGATGAGGATTAAACTTGAGTAACTGGGTGCTGCAAATGGTTTACGCATTAGATGAAACCTGTCCACCATGGGCGGCCCTGCTGGCATTTGACACAGCTTGCAACATCATAGTAACGTCAGTACAAGCATAGCACAACAAACTGATAGACAAATGGTGGAGCTAGTGGAGCTATGGAACCCTAGTGGCATGTGTATATGGATGTGTGGATACATGGACATCAATTTGAAACCATATGAATTGGAATTGACTCAACAGCAATGCGTATGTATGAAGGTGAGTCAAAAAGTATTGCTACTAGAGTTCTAGTTCAAACATGTTGTTGTTAGGTGCCATCGAGTCAGCACCGACTCATAGCGATCTTATGCACAGCAGAACGAAACAATGTCCGATCCTGGGCCAACCTCACTACTGTTGCCACAATTGAGTCCATCGATGCTGCCACCTGGCCAATCCATCTCGTTGGGGGTCTTCCTCTTTATGTTTAGTTCAAACATACGTGGGTTTATTTCAAGCAAAACTTGTCTAAACATGACTCTGTGGTCAGTGAAAGGCTGCATACAAGTTCTCTCAGCAATTCATTTCTCTTATTAGGGGGCTCTCAAAACTGTCTTATTAGGGTCCAATCAAAACTGTGGCTTCCAAGGGGGTCTGATGGACCGCTTAAATCCAAGGCAGAGAGTCTGCTCAGAAGGTTATGGCAATTATTTGCAGCGGTGGGAACTCCATAGGGGTAATCATAATAGATTTTTTTCAAAGGCTACAGGGCAATTATGGGGACTTATTATGAAGAAGTGTGACGAAATTGGAAAACTGCATTGGTGAGAAAATGGCCAGAAAGGTTGCGTCAAATAATTGTTTTACTCCGCAACATAACAATGCAGTGGCTCATTCTTAGATAGTACCAAGGGCTATTCTATTAGAATTTCATTGGGAAGCCTTACCCCATTCACCCTATAGTCCTGACTTTTTGTTTCTGCAACTCAAACAGGAACACAAATTGAGTCCCTCAAGGATGTCCAAACTACCATTTTGACATGACAAAAATCAAAGAGCACAGAATGATTTGGGAAAGGGTTAGAGAGCTGCAAACACCTCCTTCAGAAGTATACAGACCTAGATAGAGGATAGGTCAAGAAGCAGTATCTTCCCATTTGAATATTTTTAATAAACGATTCTAGAATAAGCAATGACCTGCTAACTCAAAGGTTGGCAGTTCAAACCCACCATAGACTCTCGGAAATCCTATACTGTGTTGCTATGAATTACAACACAACAACATGATTTTGTAGCAATACTTTTTTACTTACTCTTGTATACCTGTGGTCTCAGAGCTAGGTTATCAATGAAGAAAACAAGGCCCCATGAAGTTTCATAACTGCCTAAGACAACACAATTTGTAAGTGAGCAAGCTGGAATTCTGTCAAAATTTACTTGCCTCCAAACTTTATATCCATTCCTCTTTGTCCCAAGATGGAAGCACTGGCAAGTCTAGGGAAAACTTCATCAAACAGTTGTTGTTGTTGTTGTCAGGTGCCATCGAGTCAGAACTGACTCATAGCGACCCCATGCACAGCAGAACGAAACAATGTCCGATCCTGGGCCAACCTCACTACCGCTGCCATGCTTGAGTCCATCGATGCTGCCACCTGGTCAATCCATCTCGTTAGGGGTCTTCCTCTTTTTCTCTGACCCTCCACCTTACCAAACATGATATCCTTCTCCAGTGACTAGTCCCTCCTGACACTATGTGCAAAGTATGAGAGACAAAGTTTGGCCATCTTGACCTCCAAGGAGCACTCTGGCTGGACTTCTTCCAAAATGGATCTATTGGTTCTTTTGGCAGCCCATGGCACTTTCAATAGTCTCCTCCTACATCATAACTCAAAAGCATCACTTCTTCTACAGTCTTCTTTATTCTTTGTCCAGCTTTCGCAAGCATATGAGGTTATTGAAAATACCATAGCTTGGGTCAGGCACACCTTAGTCCTCAAGCTGACATCTTTGCTCTTCAGCACTTTAAGAAGGTCTTGTGCAGCAGATTTGCCTAATGCAACACGTCGTTTGATTTCTTGACTGCTGCTTCCATGAGTGTTGATAGTTGATCCAAGAAGAATGAAGTCCTTGACAACTTCAATCTTTTCTCCGTCAGTTTGTCGTACTGTGGTGGCTTGTAAGTTGCTGTGATTCTGAAAGCTATGCCACCAGTATTTCAAATACCAGCAGGGTCACTCATGGTGGACAGGTTTCAGGTGAGCGTCCAGACAAAGACAGACTAAGAAGAAGGAGTGAGGAAATACTTCCAAATATTTAGTCACGGAAAACCTTATGAATAGCAGAGAAACACTTATTATTAGGTAAAACTAAAAGAGGCATATCTTTTGGCCAACTGCTTTTCCTTTCTAGAATCCGCTAAGATATGTAGAAGGTCTTTTGGTAAATTCGCTAAATCTTGGAAAAATGTGGGACAAATACATTCAAGCATTTATTGCAAGGCGCCAAAGAACCCTTCTTGTTAGCGGAACCTGGGTTTTGGAAATGTTCCCTTAGTGTAAATCTATTCTAACTCCAACACTACCTTCAGGCAGTTTCCTTGGGAAATATGACTAAATTTTAAAAGATTAAATGTATGTGTGGAGAGTACATGCTTTAGAAAGATTTTCCCAAGGAGCGGCTCCTTTTTCTTCCTAAGTGGGCTTTGTAGGTTTTACTGGTTTAATTAACCATAATGAGTATGAATCACCCTGAACACGAATCTTTTTTCCTAGTTTTAAAAGTATTCTCATAGTGCAAGCCCACTAATGGCATGGGGCTGGTTGAGAATGGGTAGAAAGCAGCATGTAGCAGCATCTCATGACCAGCTTGATGTGGGCCCCAAGGAGATTCTAATCTTGTAGAATGTTAACAATGACCCTCCATCAGGTACCCAGCCTGTGGGGTCCAGCTGAACCTGGGGGTGTCATGCAACCTCTTGGGTGTAACTGGGATCGCTAAGCAGCTGCTACATTTGTAAGGCTAAGTGCTAAGGCTACAAAATGAAAAACGGTCAGCAACAGCTTAATGATTTCTTGGATTCAAAAATTGAAAGGCAAAGACATAAGAAATACCACAACATGAGACATCTTTTCATCTTTCTGTATGTTTCATATTTCAACGTTTTTTGAGCTCCTTGAAGCCAGACTGAAGGTGTTCAATTGTTTTTCTGTCACCCAGGATAATGCCCTAGGAACACATGCTTACTCAATGCATTTGTTTTGGTCAAGATGATTGTCTTAGTTATTGAGTTGCTATAACAGAAATAAATGGGGTGGATGGCTTTAACAAAGAGAAATTTATTTTCTCACAGTTTCAGAAGTTAGAAGTCTGAAATCAGGGTGTCAGCTCTGTAGGGAAAGGTTCTTGGTGTCTGCTGCCTCTTCAGATTCTATCTCTTGGCTTCTTGGCAATCTTCATGTGGCATGACAGCTCTCTTCCTTCATCACTGCTTCTGTTGAATCTCTTTTATAGCTCAAAAAAGATTGACTTAAGGTATGGATACTGTCTCATTAGCATAATAAAGACAACCATTCCCAAATGCATCATAATCTCAGCTGTAGGGTTTCTCAGTGATGGAGTGTCTGCTATAACAGAAATACCACAAGTGATGTGTTAACAAATAGAAATGGATTCTCTCACAGTCTGGGAGGTTAGAAGTCTGAATCTGAGCACTGACCTGGAAAAAGGCCCTTGTTTACTTTCATTGTCTGTGAGCTGACATTCCTTGGAAGTCTCCATGTGTCTTCGCATCAGTCTTGCCCTGGATCTAGGAGCTTCATGGTGCAGGGACCCCCAGGTCCAAAGACACACTCTCCTCTTTTGGTGGTATTGTTGTTGTTAAGTGTCATTGACTCAGTTCTGATTCACAGCAACCCCGTATAGGGTTTCTGAGGAACAGTTTGTGGATTTCAACTGTCTACCTTATGATTCCAAGGAGCTCTGGTAGCGTAGTGGTTACGAATTGGGCTGCGAACCTCCGGGACAGCAGTTCGAAACTACCAGCTGTTTTGCAGGAGAAAGATGAGGCTTTCTGCTCCCGTAAAGATTTACAGCCTTGGAAACCCTGCACAGGGTCACTGTGAGTCGGAACTGACTCCACGGCACATAACAACACCACCACCAACCTTATGATTCCAAGTTCAGTGCTGATCCTACAGTGCTACACCAGGGTATAGTGTGGTTGTTGTTAAGTACCGTGGAGTTGGTTCTGACTCATAGCGACCCTGCACAGGGTTTCCGAGGCTATAAATTTTTTGGGAGCAGAAAGCTTCAGCTTTCTCCCGCAGAACGGCTGGTAGTTTCGAACTGCCGACCTTGAGGTTAGCTGCCTGATTTGTAACCACTACGCTACCAGATTTACAGCCTCGGAAATCCTGTACAAGATCGCTATGAGTTGGAACCGACTCCACGGCACATAACAACAACAACAACATGCTACCAGAACTTCGTCCAGGGTATAGAAGGTCCCCCCCAATCTCTGCCTGCATCTCTATTCTATCATCTCTTGTAAGATAAAAGAGTTTCCCTGGGTTGTTGCAGGCCACACCCCAGGGAAACTCCCCTTACATGGAATCAGGACTATGACAGGATTAAGAATGTTGTATCCCACCCTTAATCCTTTTATTGGTTTATCAGATCACGGCATGGGGGATCATCACATAACTGCCACATAATCACATACCTGCCAGACTTCTTAGAACCACGGTCCGGCCCACTTTTCATACTTCAGTTCAATCCGTGCCAATTACCTTGAAAATACCTGTGTATTAATTTCCTTTTAAATTTAAAACAGTGGCTATATATATATATATATATTGTTAGTTCCTGAATGACCAGGCTCATGTATTTAGAAGCTTTGTTAGTAGGTGCACCACATTAAGATTTTTATGTATTCCTGAGGAACTGATTCTTTTAACATTATAAAATGCTAAAGATGACGGGACTGCTTCATCTTTTTTTTTTTTTGCCCTGTGTATTCCTTCCATCTTTAAAAAACAACAACAACAAACACCTTTTACTGTTTAAAGTGAAGGTTTACAGAACAGATCATCACTCCTATATCCAACAGATTACACACTTCATTTCATTACAATGATTCCACCCCCCTCCAGGTATCATCAGTTAACAATATTCACCTCTATTCACTTTAACCTTTGCACGCCTCCCTGGGTCTTTTGTTACCTTCATCTTTCCTTTGCTAACATCCCTCTTGCATACTGCATTCCCCATCACTCAAGGTAACTTGTGTCCACCTTCTGTGGTGCTGTAGGCTAAGTCCTGGTGTGGTGCTGTGGGTTAATGTAAAGCCATTTGAACTGCAAGGTTATGGTTCATGCTCACCAGAAACCCTATACAGGTTTGCTAAGGGTCAGAACCGACTCAATGGCACTTAACAACAGCAACACTAATTACAAGGTTGGCAGCTCAAACCCACCAGCCACTCCTTGGAAACCCTACACAGGGTCACTAGAAGTCAGAATTAACTTGATGGCACTTAACAACAACCACCTTGCATACAGTGAATAAGTTTCCCTTCCCTCCCATACCTGGTAACCATCATAGGATGTTTCTTTTAGGAAAAAAACCCTTTCTTAGCTTTTTACAACAAAGGTCTTATGCAAAATTTGTCCTTTTGTGATTGACTAATTTCATTCACCATAATGTCCTCCAGGTTCATCCACTTTGTGAAGGGTTTCACAGATTCCTCCTTGCTTAGTATTCTATTGTGTGTATGTACCACAGTTTTTTTTAACCATTCTTCTGCTGATGGGCAGAGAGGGGAGACAGGCTCACAGCGAAGTGTAGTACTGGAGGAAACGCTCCAAGTGTTAGCCTGGCAGAACCACAGGGCATAGCTCCACCCAGGAGCTGTAAGGTTTTGTTCTGTGGTGGGGATGCTTCTCAGGTTCAGAGTCATAAAAGACTTGCCATGCTGCCAAAAAAAATCTTTACTGAATTTCTTAAGAAGCCCTGACGATGCAAAGCTAAAATGCTCAACTGCTAAATGAAAACTCAGCAGTTCTGTGAGAAAGAACTATTGTGGGCGTGCTCCATCTTCAGGAATTCATGAGATTGCTAGACCAGGCAGACAGATTATTGATTTACATCCAGGGATATGTAAGCAGGATGAATTGGGGGAAGGGAGGTAAGAAATCTCTTCTAGGACTGTTGTTTGTGCTGTGGAGTCGGTTCCGACCCATATCGACCCTGTACAGGGTTTCCGAGGCTGTAAATCTTGACGGGAGCAGAAAGCTTCACCTTTCTCCCGCGGAACAGCTGGTAGTTTCAAATTGCCAACCTTGAGGTTAGCAGCCCGATTCGTAACCACTACGCTACCTCTTTAAGCTAGAGTATAGTCATTAAGACCATGGGCAAGCCATTTTGTCTTCTTTGCGGGGGAAGCGAAAATGGGAGATGCCATAGAATTGTATATAGGAAGCTGGAGGAGGGGCTTTTTCGGAACAGGCATAAAACTGTGGGCCCGCCATGCATTGCGTCTGCCCATGTCTACGGGGTTGGATGCCAGATTTTGCAACATCGAATAAAGAAAACCTTACTTTCGCTAAAATGAGAATGAATACAGATTGGACTACTTGAGCGTTTGTTGATGTGGGCATCGTTTCTCACCGTTTGAACCCACCAGTGGCTCCATAGGAGAAGCGACCTGGCGATCTCCTCCCATAAAGATTTCCCTGTAAAACCCTATGGAGCGGTTCTATTCAGCTGTACAGGGTCACTATACTTTGGAATCAACTCTGCAGCACACACCAGGTTAGCCCTTCGATTCAGGAGAGATGTTTTCAGTCTTCACTGAATTTCTCAAATATTTCATATGCTTTCTCCACTCTGGCTGCTTAGAACTTAAATGTTCCCCATCCTAATGAAGAGAGACGAAGGTTACCAGGACGGGGAAGAACTGGAAAGGTATTACATTATTTAAGGGGTTACTGAGTTTTTGTTTAGGGGCATGATAGTGTCACAGCACGGTAAAGGTAATCAGTGTCACTGAATTGTATACTTCTTGTTGCTAAGTGCTGTTGAGTGAATCCTGACTGGTTAAAGTAGCAAATATTTTGCTGTATACATTTTACCACCAAGAAAAAAAAAATGTCTCCCAGCTCTGTGTGAGGCAGGAATCTTGTTCAACTCAGTTCCTGGAAGTTGTCCTTTCCTAATCTATGGGGGTTCACCCTTTTTATATTCATCAAAAGACGCATGTATTTGCTGCCAGGATTCTGCAAGTGCTTTGGCCTGTCAAGATGGAACCAGGCTGTGAAAGAGAGAGAACCACTCTTGGGTACAATTGCTTATGAAGCAGACTCATCCTCCTAGGAAAGAGAGATAAATGAAAAGCAAGAGGAGGGAAGGCAAAGACTAGGGAAGGAGAGGAGAAAAAAAAATCACAAAAGAACAGATTAGGAAATAAAAAATAAGTATATTACCTCTCCATGAATTCTTTCCAAAGAGCAAAACTTCTGCATCCAGCCCTGTTGTCACTGTGTGGATGAAGCTTCCTGGTCCAGTCCCACTATCTCCACAAAGAACAGGTAGAGCATTGGAACAATATGCACGAAAGGAGCCAGAAAGACAGAGGTTTAAGCAAGCAACAAGATTTTCCAAAGTATAAGGTAGACGCTCTCACAGAGATGAGAATGGGCTTCCACGTGGAGAGTGAAGGGGAGAGTTGAGTTCCTGGCTTCACTTTTTTATGCTGTTTTCCTCGGGGTGTGGGTTCCAAATCTCCTGATAATTGTCTACTGATATTTACGTTTTCCTATCATAGTTCAGAGGCCATAACTGGTCGTTTTTACCTGGGTTGTACTGTTTCCCCATTATATTGATCTGTTATAAGTGTATTCATGAGCTAACAATAATGCTAATTTATTACAGTGGTATTATGATTATGATTAGCTCTATTATTCTCTGTAAAGGAGCTCTGGTAGCGTAGTGGTTATGAATCGGGCTGCGAACCTAAGATCAACAGTTAGAAACTACCAGCTGTTTCGTGGGAGAAAGATGAGGCTTTCTGCTCCCGTAAAGATTTACAGCCTCGGAAACCCTGTACAGGGTCACTCCACAGCACATAACCACCACTACCACCATTGCACCATATTCTCTGTGCATGCCAATGTGAAAGTCCCCTTTTCTATTTTTCCTTTTACAAAACTCTCCTGACACAGGTCTTTTCCTACATTCTTTGTGGTTGATCTGTGGTTAACCCCTATTCCCTGTTCTAACTACCTAACACTGCGGCATACCAGAAGCTTTATGACTCTTGAAGCAAGATTTCTGTTTCCACTCATTGCATTTTCTCTCATCTGCAAGGGAGGGCATGTTTATGATAAGGAATCCTAACGAGACAGTCACCATCTATAGTGAAGATATTTTAGCTTAATTTAAAAAATGATAAGTTTTCAAATGAAAACAATGGATTTTGGCATCGGAGTGATGGCAGGCGTTGAATGCTGGAGACGTCTGAGTTGAAGCTGTTTCTAAATAAGATGTCTAGCTGGGCTGCAAAACACACGAATGCATTGAGGCTCCTTTTAGACTCCACAGCAAAATGACGCCCTGTGTGCCGCCTGCATCAGTAAAAACCCATCCTAAAGGATAACAGTTATGAAGTTAAAATGAATTTCTACTTGGATTTTAGGCTTAGTTCTTAAGCTACAAAACCAGATGGTTGCCTGGCTTGCCAGAGTAGCCTCAAGGTTATTTTTTCTGACAAAAGACAGAAGCATTAAAATTGAGCGTGCTTTTGTTTTTTTATTTGTGTATTTATTTGTGACCTCCAACTATGTCATTATTCATTATAAAGCCCAGACCATGAACTACAACAGAAAGAGACCTTTTGTTTATCATTGTTCAGGGACCAAAAAAATCCAAAACAAGCAATATTCTGCTCGTTCCTCTTTCCTACTAAATTATAACACTGAGGCAGACCAGGAACTGAAGATGTCCAAAGTTGTCTCAGAGAGCAGCTGTTTCAGCAAGGCTATTGGGAGCAATTTAAGGGACCAAGAATAGTATGTGTATGAGCCGCTGACCGTAACCATGTGGATGCTGCTTTTATTTGGAGCTGAGAGGAGAAGGGCCTTTGTGCAAAGAATTATTTTAAGCAAGAATTTCTTTCAGCCACCGACATAGGTAATTTTTCTGATAGGGGAAGACTGTGTTTGCTAGGTTCTTCAACTCGGTTCATCACGCTCTTTAATGGAAGCGGGGGTGACTCAGAGGAGGTAGTGTTCACTGATTCTAAGGATAGGAACTGTTAGGAGGTACCAGAGTCAGTATTTAAAAAGAAAGTGGGATTCTGGGTCTAGTTCGGATTAGCATTTGAATTAGGGTTCCAGTTAGGATTAGTGTTCAGGTTAAGATTCAGATCAGGGTTACGGTTTGGGTGAGTTTATTACTTTATGGTATTGTGAATACAAGAATTTTTCCATGTGTGCATTCTTCTGTGTGATCATTTTCCCATGGTGGGTCAGTTCCTGACTGGTACCCTTAAACCAAAGCTCCGGTAGCGTGGTAGTTACGAATTGGGCTACAAACCTCAAGGTCACCAGTTTGAAACTACCAGCTGTTCCATGGGAGAAAGATGAGGCTTTTTGCTCCTGTAAAGATTTACAGCCTTGGAAACCCTGGACAGGGTGGCTATGAGTTGGAACGGACTCCATGGCACATAACAACAACAACAACCCTTAAACCAAAGGAGCTCTGGTAGCGTAGTGGTTATCAATCAGGCTGCTAACCTCAGGGTCAGCAGTTCGAAACTACCAGCTGTTCCGTGGGAGAAAGATGAGATTTTCTGCTTCCATAAAGATTTACAGCCTCGGAATCCCTGTACAGGGTCACTGTGAGTTGGATCCAACTCCACAGCACACAACAACACCCTTAAACCATGGACCTAAGAGAACAAGTGGTTGCATTAATGCAGCTGCAATAAGCAGTGTCCTGTGACCACGGAGGATCAGTGAATATCCATGTGGCCATACGGTGGTGAGGCTCAGTCCTCCCCACAAGACCCCTGCTTTCTTTCTTTTCTCTGACTTCCATTCTAGGGTTCAAGCTAGAGAAAGAGGGAGCTCAAATAACCTTAGCACTGGCAAACCCAGGTGGTTGATGGGTGGGGGTTTTATCTTCAGATGAAATATCAAAACCACTGCTGTCCAGCTGATTTGGACTCAGGGCAACCCAGTAATACAGAGTAAAACTGTCTCCTAGGTTTTCCAAGACTGTAGTCTCTATGAAAGCAGACTGCCTCAGTGCTTTTGCTTAGTAGCCAAGTGTTGAATGCCACCAGGAAATATATCAAGAAAGAAAACATGGTCATGGCTAAGAATTTTTATTCTCATGTGAGAGGGACAGAGTAAAAGGAGGAGGAGGAGGAGGAAGAAGAGGAGGAGGGAGAGGAGAAAGAGGAAAGAAGAGAATAGAGAGAAGAAAGACTGAGAGAGATTCTAAGACAAAATTCAGTGTTCAGTCTAGAAGAAACCTTAGACTCTGTCGCAATGCCTTTAGACTCAAGAAGAAAAATGAAGTTAAGAAAATGAAAGGAATTTGTCCAAAATCACATAAGAATTTGTGGTCAGACATGACTGTCCCAGGAAATTCTATGAGGAAAAAAAGCCCATGAAAAAATGTGCACAGAAAAAAAAAGCCCACTATCACTTAACAACAACAAATCATAAACGTGCACAAGAAAAATGCTCACATGGATAATTGCTCACACCAAAAAACGCCTACATGGGAAAATGCCCACACAGAAAAATATGCACACAGAGAAACTCTAGAATTCACAATATTAAATAATAAACTCTCACCTAAACCAAGCCTGAACACCAATCCTAACCCCAAATTCCAACTCAAGAGCTAACCTGAACCAGAATCAGAACCCCACTTTCTTTTTTTAATAAAGTCTTGTTGGTGTTGGTAGGTGCCATCAAGTCAGTACTGACTTAGCGATTCTACGCACAATAGAACGAAACACTGCCCAACCCTGGGCCAACCTCACACTTGTTGCTATACTTGAGCCCAGTGATGCTGCCACGTTGCCAATCTGTCTCTCTGGGGGTCTTCCTCTTTTTCTCTGACCTTTGTCTTGCCTATCATTTTTTCTGCAGTCTTCTTTCTACATCAGTATCAACAGATGTTTAGTTATTATTAAAACTGTATACTAAAGGGGGCCATAAAGTCTGGACAGTTGATAAATGATTTATTGATAAATTCAATCCTATTTCATGATATATTCAATATATTATCCGTGATTAGCAATGTATACTTCATCAGCTGTGCAAAATTACATGAACACAGTCCTTTATATTGGATGCAACAATTCCTGCAAATACATCTAAAATGCTTCAGTTGATTTGTGGCTTTGGCTTCAGTGAATAAGCATGTTCCTTTGATGTATACCAAAAGAAGTGATAAAGAGATGGAGAATCTATCTGATTTTTTACAAATCTGTTTCAAGACACTGTGGCTAGTCTGCACATCACTGTGTGAACATACTGTAATTTAGTTATCAATTCTCTTTTGGTGGGCATTGCTCTGGATTGAATTGTGTATCCCCAAAACATGTGTTGGAATTCTAATCCCTATGCCTATGAAAGTAACCTTGTCTGGAAAATGTTTTCTTTGTTATGTTAATGAAGCCCTAACTATGAGGGGTGAATTGATGCTTTTGAGTTATGGTGTTGGAGGAGAATATTGAAAGTGCCACGGGCTGCCCATAGAACCAACAGATCTGTGCTGGAAGAAGTGCAGCCAGAGTGCTCCTTGGAGGCCAAGATGGTCAAACTTCGTCTCTCATACTTCAGACATATTGTCAGGAGGGACCAGTTGCTGGAGAAGAATATCATATTTGGTAAGGTGGAGGGTCAGAGAAAAAGAGGAAGACCCCCAGCAAGATGGATTGACCAAGTGGCAGCATCAATGGGTTCAAACGTGGCAACAATAGTGAGGTTGGCCTGGGATCAGGCAGTGTTTCATTTTGTTGTGCATAGGGTCGCTATGAGTCGGTACTGACTCAATGACACCTAACAACATCAACAACCCTAAATCTAATCACTCAGCTACCTGAATGTGGAGTTGCCTGAAAAGCCATTCAGCCATATTCAGTGAAGAGACAGAGGAGATTTTATTCAAAAGTGGGAAAATGACAGTGGTTTCAGCATTTCCTAATCGTCTGGCTAAACAGAAAGGTTATATATGTTTTGTAGAAGCTACAGTCACGTCTACCTATTCCATTTCCAAAAACAGAAGTATTTTGATCTGAGAGGAACAAAGAAAGCTTGCTTAATTACGACTCAATTTTTTAAAGTTTTTATTGTGAACTGAGTGATAGTTTACATGGGAGAACACTGGCTTTGCACTATCGTTTCATTGCAATGATTACAGTTTCCTCCATGAATCTTCATTCAACAGTATTTGCTTCTATTTCCTCTGTTTTTTTGTTTTGTTTTGTGGTTTGTGGTTGTTTGTTGTTGTTGTGGTTGGATGTTTGTGGTTTGTGGTTGTTTTTTTTTGGGGGGGGGGGAAGAGGAGCAGGGGGACAACTCTAAGTTTTATCTAATGAAAGCTCCTGATCCCGATGTAAATTTTCTCTGCAGCCCAGGGAAAGAGACCCCAGTTGCAGGTGATCCAGTTCTTCAAGGCTGAGCTCTTTTGGAAGGTTGTATGTCAGCAGCTAGCATCCTCAGCTCCTGGGTCCGGGAATGAACAATGCAGACTGGGCATTTGCACCCACCCTTCGCTAAGGCCCAGGTATATCACCATCTCACATTCCCACCTTCCTCTAACCCTTCCTAGTATACTAGAGTTTTTCTATGTGCATATTTTTCCACGTGGACTGCTTTCTTGTGCACATTTATAAACGGTGAAGGTTTTTTTTTTTCTGGAAGCGTTTTTCATGTGGGCTTTTTTCATGTGTGATTACTTTGGTTACCATCCCAAGACTATGTTCTTTCCACAACTTCAGGGTCTTATACACACACACACACGTGTGTGTGTATACATATATGGAGACTCACCTAAACTTGGAGAGGGATTTTTCTGTATAGTCCTCTGAAGACACTTCAAGCAGAGATTATGGAGGTCATAAAGCTGGCGGTATAGTAGATTCTCTAGATGTGAACTACTGCAGTACCAAAACACAAACCCCAAACCTACTGGTATAAAGTAGATGCCAACTCATAGAGGCCTATGTTGTTGTAGTAAAGTGCCATCGAGTAGTTTCTGACTCATAGGGTTTTTTGAGGCTTTAATCTTTGCAAGAGCGGCCTCATTTTTCTCCTGTGGAGCTACTGGTGGGCTCAAACTGCAGCCCAGTGCTTATCACACGGAGCCTACACTACAGGATGGGGTAAAACTACCACGGTAAAATTTCCAAGACTGTAATCATTATTACAGAAGCAGACTACCACATTTTTTCTCCCATAGAGTGGCTGGTGGGTTTGAACACTCTATCTTTTGCTTAGCAGCCAAGTGCTTAACAATTGCAACACCAGGGCTCCTTATTACTGGGGCACAGACACTTTAATAGGAGCAAGAGGGAGCAACTGGGCAGTACAGTTAATGCACTCAGCTGCTAACCAAAAAGGTTAGCATACCTCGAAAGAAAGTCCTGGAGATCTACTTCCAAAAAACTAGTCATTGAAAACCCTTTAGAGCATAGTTCTCCTCTGACACTCAGGGGTCACCATGCATGGGAGTTGACTCGACAACCGGTGACCAGTTGAAAGTGAGTGAGAGACACCCACAGAGAAGCAATGTAGTGATGAGGCTGCTTTCTGTTCCATGTGATGGGTAGCATAAAGTAGGCCCGGCTTAAGGGTAAATGCCAGTGTCCTCCCATGGTGCCTAACAGCTTACTTCAGGACTATTTTGGAACAACTTTGCACAAAGGAAGAATAAATAACCCTGCTTAAGTCCAAGCTGCTTTGAGGTCAGCTATCTAAATCTGTGGATGAGCTTCTAACGTAGAACATCCACAGGGCGCTCTGTCTTTCCCTTTGCACTTGTCAGATTTCTTCATCCCTCTCCCTCTTCTCCAAGCTTGTCATCCAGCATTAGCTGGGTACCTCAGGCTGCCTTGGAATGTTCCCAGTCTTGTTTCATGGAACAGAGAGTCACTTCCCTCTAAGTTGGGCTAGCTGATGCATCTTAACCTCTGGAACTTTTCTCCAGAAAACGCTTCCTCTCACTTTCCAATATCAGGGATAGTACTTTATATTGACATGGGGTTTTCTACTCCCAAAGACTCATGGATTCTCTGTGGGGTGAACTGTAAGCACTGCACACCCACAATTTTCATGTGCTCTGAGCTTCTGAATTCTTCAGTACTGCTGCTGTCAAATTTCTCTTTTCTCTTGGTTGTTGTTAAGTGTTGTCAAGTTGGTACCAACTCATAGCTACCTTATGCACAACAGAATGAAACACCACCGGGTCCTGCACTATCTCGCAAGTGTTGCTACGCTTGAGCCCACTGCTACTGCCACTGTGCTTATCCATCTTGTTGGGGGTCTTCCTCTTTTTTGCTGACCCTCTACCTTACCAAGGAGCTCTAGTAGCATAGTGGTTACGAATTGGGGCTGCTAATCTCAAGGTCAGCAGTTCAGCAGTTCGAAACTACCAGGTGTTCCAAGGAAGAAAGATGAGGCTTTCTGCTCCGGTAAAGATTTACAGCCTCGGAAACCTTGTACAGAGTCGCTATGAGTCGGAACCAACTCCACGGCACATCACCACCACCATCAACTTACCAAGCATGATGTCCTTCTCCAGGGGCTGGTCCCACTTGATAACATGTCTGAAGTATGAGAGATGAAGTCTGTCCATCCTGGCTTCTAAGTAAGAAGCAGTCTAGCTGTACTTCTTCGAACACAGATCTGTTTGTTCTCCTGGCAGTCCACAGTAGTTTTAATATTCTCCTTGAACACCATAACTCAAATGCATTTCTTCTTTTATGGTCTTCATTGTTGAACTTTCACATGCATAGGAAATTACTGAAAATACTATGGCTTGAATCAGGTGCTATTTAGTCTTCGAACTGACATTTTTGCTCTTGAACACCTTAAAGAGGTCTTGTGTGGCAGATTTGTCTATATGCAATACATCGTTTGATTTCTTGACTGCTGCTATTAGTGGCAAAGAGTTTGGGACCTATTCTACAAACAGTGGAAAATCATGGAAAGTTTGTGCTTCAAGTAACATAATTAGATTAACATTTAGGTAGATTACATTATCTGCTGTAGAGGAGAATGAATCAAGAGGAGGGAAAACTAGATGCAATGGACTTTCTAAGTCACCATGGTGCCCAGAGGAGAGGTAACAGTGGTGGAGACTGAAAGGTGTGGATGGAATCCAGAGGTACTAAGGAGGCCATGTGGAGTTAGGGGTGAGGAAGTGTGTGTGTGTGTGTGTGTGTGAGTGTGTGTTGCAGTAGGCAGTAGTGGGGTACCTGAAGGAGAGTAAGTAGCCAGGCCTGGGCAGCTGTGTAGATGGAGTTCTTACTCACTGACATGGGCACATCAGAGAGGCAATGGTTCCAAGATCCAGGTAGGGAGGAGAGCTGCCCCAGCCCATTAGAGATGTCTGTGGCAACTGGGGAGCTACTGGGTGGTGTCAATAGTTAATGTATTTGGCTGCTAGCTGAAAGGTTGAAGGTTTGAGTTCACCCTGAGGAGCCTTGGAGGAAAGGACTGGTAAGCAATCTACTTCTGAAAAAGCAGCCATTGAAAGCCCCATGGAGCTATGGGACACAGCTCTACTCTGACATGTGGGTTCACCATAAGTCAGAATCAACTCATTGGCCGCTGGTTTTGGTGGCAATCGGATACACAGACTTGTTGTTGTTGTTATGTGCCGTGGAGTCGGTTCCGACTCATAGCGACCCTGTACAGGGTTTCCGAGGCTTTAAATCTTTACGGGAGCAGATCGCCTCATCTTTCTCCCGCGGAACCGCTGGTAGTTTTGAACTGTTGACCTTGCGGCTCGCAGCCCGATTGGTAACCATTACGCTACCAGAGCTCTAGACTAGTTTAGGAAAATGAACCAGGTTGTAGACAATGACTGAAATTCTTCCACTGAAGGGCCACTACTGAGCTGCATGCATATTGGAGGAACTCCTCAGCTTCTCAACAATATACCTTTATCCTTACTATGCATATACACCACAGTCTTTCACCACATGTAACTCTCATTCTTGCAGAGGTAAGACCTCTGCTGTAACTTACTCTTATAAGAGAACAACCTCTCTGCATGAAACTAGACTTGCTAGAGCAAAGACAGGACTGCAGACCCAGTCCTCTGTAAATACACCCATTCCATAACGTACATTCTGTGCCCACCTCCTTCTTCTAAATAGAATTTGAAGCCCCACTGTTTATGCAGCTATCCCTGTTTGTACCTTAAATTATTTATTTGAGACACTTTTGCTAACATGAATGAGGGACTGCACTTTTCACATCTGTCACTTTGAAGAAACCTTTTGCTGCTGGTTCTACCAATGGGAGACTGGAGTGATTTGTCTTTTTCAAATCAGACCTCATTAGGTGTTGGAGTCAAAATGCTCAGTGAGTGGGTTGCAACTGGCTTGCCTTGGATCGCTTCCTTCACAAAAAAGGTAGAAGGGATGTGATCATTAAGACCTCTTGGATCAACATGGGATATGGGATCAGATCTGATAAAACTGGCACATCTAATTTTGCCCTCATTTGCGCCATTCTAGAACCTCACCCTGCCCCGAGGGCTTCCAGCCCTGAGCACTAGGTTTAGGCTTGGACTGGGACTCTAAATACATAAATGCAGCGCTGCAAGATAGCTGGATCTCTTCCATGGCTCCAGCTATTTCAGGACACTTTCCTGTAAACCGTCTGTCTCTGATTGCTGCAAAGTTTCCTTAGGAGTACCAAGTGGTCGATCCAATTCATCTGAAGCTGACAAACTTTCTGATCTGAGAGTTTAAGAATAGGACTTTTTCATCTTACAAGTGTCATACGGAGGCAGGATTAGGGTGGGGGAAATGTTTTAATGCAATTTAATCCAGAAACAGATCACAGGTGCTACTGCAGGTACTGTGTGCCACAGAGTTGGTACCGAGGCAAAGCACTGCTGCATAGGGTTTCCAAGGCTGTACATCTTTAGAGGAGCAAAAATCTTTAACTTTCTCCCTTGGAGCAGCTGGTGGATTTGCACTGTTGACCTTGTAGTTAGTAGCCGCACAGGTAACCCACTATGCTATCAGGGCTCCTTAACAAATCGCATATAGAGAACAAAATAGTTATTCACAAAACCAAAGGTATTGCAACTGCTGGAAACATTCAGGAGATATGGTGGCACAATGGTTAAGCACTTGGCTGCAAACCAAAATGTAAGCGTTCAAATCCACCAACCACTCTCCACGAGAAAAGACATAACAATCTGTTCTCAAAAAGAATACAGCCTAGGAAACCCTGTGGGGTAGTCCTGCTCTCCCGTGTTAAGGGTGGCTATAGTCTGAAACCGAAAAGTAAGAACATGCTTAGCATTTCTCAAGCTGGAGGAACTCAAGAAAAAACTCAAGCCTCGACTCAATTGTTATTGAAAGATTCTCTGGGAAAATTATTGACTGATGCAGAAAGCATCAAGAGAAGATGGAAAGAATACACAGAGTCACTGTACCAAAAGGAAATGGTTAATGTTCAAC
>NW_006408682.1:3626457-3664973 GCF_000296735.1 Chrysochloris asiatica
ATTGATGGAATAAAAATTGAAATCTCTCAAGAAAGTGAGGCAGCACAGGAGGCACTCACTCATCTCTGCCAAGAAATTTGGAAGACAACTATCTGGCCAAATGATTGGAAGAGATCTGTATTTGTGCCCATTTCAAAGAGATGTGACCCAACGGAATGTGGAAATCATCGAACAATCTCTTTGATATCCCCTGTGAGTAAAGTTTTGCTAAAGTTAATACAGAAATGGCTACAATTATACATTGAAATAGAACTTCCAGAGGTTCAAGCCGGATTCAGAAGAGGTCATGGAACAAGGGATATCATTGCTGATGTCCGATGGATCTTGCCTGAAAGCAGAAACTATCAGAAAGATGTTTACCTGTGCTTTATTGACTATGCAAAGGCTTTCAATTGTGTGGATCATGACAGGCTATGGACAACATTGCAAAGTATGAGTATTCCAGAACATTTAATTGTGCTTATGAGGAATCTGTACATGGACCAGGAACACTGAATGGTTTAAAATTTTAAAAATTGTACAACAAGGTTGTATTCTTTCACCATACTTATTCAACCGGTATGCTGAGCAAATAATCCAAGAAACTGGGTTATATGAAGAAGAACATGGCGTCAGGATTGGAGGAAGGCTTATTAAGAACCTGCGATATGCAGATGATACAACCTTGCATGCTGAAAGTGAAGATCAAAGAGCACAGCCTTTGGCATAGATTACATCTCAATGTAAAGAAAACAAAAATCCTCACCACTGGACCAATAAACAACATTCTTATCAACGGAGAACAGATTGAAGTTGTCAAGGACTTCATCCTTCTTGGATCAACTATTGGCACTCATGGAAACAGCAGTCAAGAAATCAAATGACATATTGCATTAGGCAAATCTGCTGCACAAGACCTTTTTAAAGTGTTAAAGAGCAAAGATGTTAGCTTGAGGACTAAGGTGCACCTAACCCAAGCCATGGTACTTTCAGTAATCTCATATACATGCAAAAGTTGGACCGTGAATAAGGAAGACCATAGAAAAATTGATGCTTTTGAGTTATGGTGTTGGAGAGAATATTGAAAGTGCTATGGGCTGCCAAAAGAACCAATAGATCCGTTTTGGAAGACGCACAGCCAGAATGCTCCTTGGAAGCCAGGAAGGCCCAACTTCGGACATATTGTCAGAAGGGACCAGTCACTGGAGAAGGATATCATGTTTGGTAAGGTGGAGGGTCACAGAAAAAGAGGAAGACCCCCAATGAGATGGATTGGCCAAGTGGCAGCATCAATGGACGCAAGCGTGGCAACATTAGTGAGGTTGGCCCAGGACCAGGCAGTGTTTCGTCCTACTGTGCATAAGGTCTCTGTGGGTCAGTACTGACACGATGACACCTAACAACAACAACAACAATAGTCTGAATCCACTCAATGGCAAACAACAATAACAGGGACATTCAGGGTTACCCAGTATTTGGCTTCAATAGTGGACTCATCAATGAAAGTCGATAAAGTTAAGGCCTTAGATGGAGACAGAGGTGGTGCTGTGGTAGAATCCTTACCTTCCATGTGGTTCACTTCTTGGCCAATGTACCTCAATAGTATCCACCACCCTTCTGTCAGTGGGGTCTTGTGTGTTCTGTGATACTGAACAAATTGCAGCAGAGAATCCAGACTAAGACGAAGTAGAAAGAAAGCTCTGGTGATTCTGACAGGGTTGCCATGAATTGGTGCTAACTCCTCAACAGCTAACAAAATCAAAGTCATGGTACCTGGCCAGAGAAAGTAACATAATGAGCTTGACGTTGCGTGAAATTAGACTAATTGGGTGACATGGATGTATGAGGGCAACTCAAAAAAATTACTACTTGGATTCCAGTTCATACATGTACAGACTTATTCCAAACACAATTTGCTTAACTATGTCTTTGTGATCAGTGGATGGCCACAGAAGACAAGATCTCTCTGTGATATACTTGTCTTAGTCTTGTTAGAGTGCTTTCCAAAAAAAGGATACTTTCTGTGACCTGGGGTAAAAATGATTTTGAGGTCAGGACTAATGTGAAATTATTAACTAAACTCAAGTGGACATCTTCTTAAATCATTAACACTTTGCACAAGTTTTGGGGAATGTCACCCCACAGAAAACAACAGTTTTCAGATGGCACAAGCATTTTAAGGTATAGGTCAGGATGACCTTAAATATGAGTCAAGAAAGGGAAGACTGTCCACCATGATCAATGAAGAAACTGTGATTGAAGTCCAGAAACAGGTGGAAGAACACCATAGAATTACCACCGACGCTATAGCTACTGAGGTTGGGATCTCACATGGTTTGGCAAGTCGGTTCCAACTCATAACAACCCTCAAGGAACAACCGATAAGTTTGAACAGCCCACCTAGCAGTTCAAAATCGACCTTGTGGTTCAGTGCTTATCCTACAGTGCCACATCAGAACTCCTACATTAGTGATCCTTTAAAGCCCCCATTTTAAGACAGAGTTGGAAGAAAGTGCTGTGAATTCCAGGCATATCTTGTTTTATTGCGCTTCACCTTATTGCACATTGTTTTAAGTGTTGCATTTTTTTTTGCAAATAAATTTGCAGCAATTCTTTGTCAAGTAAGTCTACTGGACTTCATGTCTCTGGGTCACATTTGAAGAATTCTCACAATATTACAAATTATTTCATAATGTTATTGCATGCTTAATTATTGTTGTTGTTAAGTACCGGTCAAGTCGGTCCTGACTCATAGTGACCCTGTATAGTGTCTGGTGTGTTTGAACTACCTACCTTGTGGTTCAAACCAACCTTGTGGACCAGTGTTTTATCCCACAATGCCGCGCTATAATAGAGTGCAAACATAAGTTTTATCTGCACTGGAAACCAAAAAATCATGCGATTTGCTTCAGTATCTTTGACATCTGTAGCAGTATTCCATACACCTTGGCATCAGTCTTCCCCTGGATCTAGGAATCATCACAGTTCAGGGACCCCAGGCCCAAAGGATGCGCTCTACTCCTGGCTCTTCTATCTTGGTGGTAGCAGTTCAGTCTGGGCTCAGCTCACATCTCCTTTTGTATCTCAAAAGGGATTGACTCAAGATACAACCTAATCCTGTAGATTGTATCTGAATGCCATAGAAGTGAGGATTTCCAATACTGGGTAATTACATCAGATCAGAGTTTACCACATCAAATCTTATCAAGGGGTTGACTGCACTGTACTAGCTCTCATCATGGAGGTGATAGTTACACCTTAACTCCTACGCCACTGAAAGTCCTGGTCCAGCCAAGTTGACACAACATCTTAACTATCACAACATGGAATGAGGGATATCACTGCTGATGTCAGATGGATCTTGGCTGAAAGCAGAGAATACCAGAAGTACATTTACCTGGGTTTTATTGACTATGCAAAAGTATTTGAGATAAAGGACTTCTGGCGCTTCCCTGACCAGGCAGCTCAGAGTAGACACTGGTGAGGGAGAGAAAGGAATAGTCAGAAACATCACACTAGAAGGCTTGTAAGTAAGTCCATCTTCTGCTTATGACTGATTGGAATACCTAAAATGGAGCTACAGTGAATGAGGCTTCTTGCGGAACCTTTGCAATACATAAAACTATAGGTAGAAACCGGAACCACATCCAGATCTCCAGAGATGAGAAATCTCCACTTGAAAGGATAAGCAGACCAGCCTGGAACGGCTAGAAGAATAAAAGATACCTCTTAAAGAAAGACCTGCAGGAAAAATGGAGGCAGATGGACTGTTACTATAAGAACAAATCGCTTCCCTAGAAAACATCAAGGCAAGTGGCCAGGTCCTCTCAACGCAAAACCCCTTCCAAGACTAATACGCAACAAAAATGTATGCTTTGATTGGTGACCACATTCATCACCGATGGGGGGAAGTGGGGTAAAAGCAGCATTGAAGCGGCAAGCTAAGCCCTACAATGTTCAGTGGACTTCTGTGGACCCAGTGGGGGACCTGGTTGGCAAGCAGTGTGAAGAGCCCTGGGGACTGTTGGACCCAGAGTCAGTGGCGTGGCCACGGAGGACTCGAGAGGAGAGTGGAGCTACTGGCTGACGGGAAGAGAGGACATATACACAGGAGCGCCCACACTTGCAGATGATACCCACGTGACCTGGACCAGATGACTGGATGATCGGAGCTCAACCAGGAGAGGAAAGAAGGGGGGGCGGGGAGAGAGTGAGCTAATAAAGTCTGATGAACTTGACCTATACCTATGGAGCAGCGACTCAAAAGAGGGAACAAATCCTCATAGCAAGAAACATTCACACACACCCCCACACACAGAGTGGACGGAGAAGGGCAGCTTGGACACTGGATACTCAAATGGGGAGTGGGGGACTACAAAGTCAAGAAGTAACTGGCTTACAAGCTTTCAAGAGGGAACTTGGTGCTAGGGAGCATGGCAGAAGGCAGAATCTCCAGTAGGTACTATTCAATCTGTCTGGACGGAGCTGATGAAAGGAAATACAGATGGGTAACTCGTGATACTGTAGCGAATAATGCTTATCAGGACGGATTATAAGGGTTGGAAATGCAAAGGTGGAAGTTTTGTAACAAGAAGGGAGTGATTAATTCTCCAGGATAGGAGCGGAGGCCTCTGGGACCATCAACGGAGAAGAGCCGAGAGCGGGACCCTACCCAGAGATACAGAGATGCCTGAGATAGAGACAGAGATGATGACGTGGAGTGATGAAGTGACTGGGAACCTTGGACCCAGAGAGGGAAAGGGACTGTGGGCCGAAAACTGGGGGGAGGAAGGTGAAGTATGGGGGCGAGTTTCTGGGATATACCCTTTGGGTGGTTGATGATGCATGGAGGGGATTGGAACCGTGGCAATGAGATGATATAAGATGGAATGAATGTAAAACTAAAGTTCTCCCATGTAAACTATCATATAATTCACAATAAAACATTAAAAAAAAAAAGTATTTGAACATGTGGATAACACATTATAGATAAAATTGGAAGGAACGGGAATTCCAGAATACTTAATTGTGTTTATGTGAAACCTATAAATATACCAAGCAACAATTGTTCAAACAGAACAAGGGATATCATGTAGTTTATAAACAGGAAAGATATGCATCAGTGTTGTATCTTTTCACCATTATTATTCAATCTGGATACTGAGTAAATCGTCTGAGAAGCTGGGCTATATGAAGAACACAGTACCAAGTTTGGAGAAAGGCTCATTAACTACCTGTGATATGCAGATGATACAACCTTGCTTGCTGAAAGTGAAGAGAACTTGAAGCATTTACTGGTGAAGATCAAAGACTAGAGTCTTCAGTGTGGATAACAACTCTGTAAGGAAAACAAAAATCCTCACAATCAATAGACAACATCATCATCATGCCCGAGAAAAGACTGAATTTGCCAAGGATTCCATTTTGCTTGGATCCACAAACAATGCTCATGGAAATAAAATGACATATTGCATTGGGTGAATCTGCTGCAAAAGACCGGTTTAAAGTGTTCAAGAGCAAAGATGTCAGTTTGAGGACTAAGCTGTGCCTGACCCAAGCTATGGTCCTTTTAATCCCCTCATATGTGTGTGAAAGTTGGACACTGAATAAGCAAGACTGGAGAAGAACAGATGCATTTGAATTATGGCATTGGCAAAGAATATTGAAAGTACCATGGACTAACAAACAAATCGGTTTTGAAAGAGGTACAGCTGGAATCATCCTTGGAACTTTGTCTCACATACTTTGGCTATATTTTTAGGAGGGACGAGTCCCTGGAGAAGGACATGACGCTTGGTAAAGTGGAAGGTCAGCACAAAAGAGGAAGTACCCCAACGAGATGGACTGACACAGTGGCTGGAATAATGGGCTCAAACATAAGAGCAATATTGTGAGGATGGCCCAGAACTGGGCAGTGTGTCCTTCTGTTGCATGGAAGGTCACTATGAGTTGGAACTGACTCAATGGCACCTAACAACAAAACATGATTTTGTAGTTTTTGTAGTAATACTTTTTTTTTTAAAAAAACCTACCCTCATACTTTAGATGAATTGGCCAGAAAAGATCTCTAAAGAGAATGCGAAAGAACAATCCATGCTAAGTTATCTAGTTAAAGTCACAGTCATGGGCTGGGCAATTGTTGAGCTATTAAGAGAAGAGGACTGGGGCAAGGGGAGAGTGATAGGAAAATTAAAAGGGGGAAAGGCATATCTTAAATGTTGGCAAGGGGAAATTTCAAAACGACAAATTTCAAGTAGAGGGGAAAGGAATCATAGTCAAGCAGAACCTATACTTGCCAAAGTATAGGCTATGGGGTCAGGGGAGGGGACAGGTAGGTGGTGAATACATATGAAATTTCTGAATGTCCAGATTCTCTGAAACAATTAAAATGGAGCCCTGCTAGAAAGAGGCCAATCAACAATTTTAAAACAGCAACTCAGAGATTTCTATAAAATGCCTCTTCACAGGGCAGACCCACTGACTGTGTGCTCTCTAAATTTAGCAATCATAAAAATAACAGTGTCCCAGTAGGCCATTTGTGCTTATTTGCAGGTTATTTGTGAAATATTGTTTGAAAAGCTAAACTATTGCAGCTGTCTTTTCTCCCAGGATGCTGCGCCAGGAGATTTATGTGCACAGGTGTAGCTGGCTTTGCAGCGGCTTTAGCACCAGCTATAGATTAACTGGAAGGTTTTGTGATGCTGAACACATGACCTTTACCATGTCACCTACCCTTGCTGGACTTCAGCGCCATCTGGGAAGCAAGGGGCAGGAGTCTGCTCCATCCATATCATAGATCTGCTGAGATGGATATGAACGTTTTGTAATTCGAAGTGCCCCAAAAGATAAGGGATCTGTATTACATTTGGGGAGGGAAGGAGAAAGGTTATGTTTAAAGCAAATGTCTGTAGAGTGAATGACGATATCCAAACTTCTTAGCTAACTGTTTTAAATAAGGGCTCTATTTTCTACTGTTTCACTAAGTACATCTCTATGGAACTAGTCTCTTCCTCCCCAATGGAGAGAGAGAGATATTAAGAGACAGAGATAGAGAGACCATCAACGTCTGTCTTAAGATCTCAGCTCAGGCCTTTCCAAGGGTAGATTCCACATACACTTAGCTGAAGTCTTGCTTCTTTCTTCATGACCTTCATGGTTCAACTTCTGCTCGAATTCTTGGAATTTCTGCATTCTATCATTCACTGACTCGACTATAGGATAAGCACTGGACTGGTAATCACAAGATTGGTAGTGAAACCCACCAGTCACTCTTGGAAAGCCTTATACAGGGTCACTATGAGTCAGAGCTGCATCGATGGCACACAGCAACAAACAGACATTCTTCTGTCAGTGTGTTGTACTGTGGTGGCTTGAGTGTTTTCTTTGATGCTGGAAGCTGGCCACTGGTATTTCAAGTACCGGCAGTTACCCATGGTAGACAGGTTTCAGTGAAACTTCCAGAAAGGCAGGTCTGGGGATTTATTGTGAAAATAATCCTATGAAAATCCAATGGGTCACAAGAGAAAATTGTCTGAGATCGTGCTGCAAGATGCAAGGCTAAATTCGAAAGTGATCAACATATACAATAACAATGGACTCAAGCATGTCTCGGCCATAAACACGGTGCAGGACTGAGCATGGTTTTGTTTTTTACAATGGTCACCGTAAGTCACAGCCAATTCTGCAGCAACAACAAAAGATCAGGGCATGTGCTGAGGGCTGGGTAGATCCTGCTGGTGGTCTTTGCCCCTCTGGAGTCAGCATCATGGAGCAAGAAGAGGACAGTAAACAAACACAAAAATGCAGAGACCAGAACTCTGAAAAGTTGGATATATAAGAACAACAGGGAAGGCTACTTTCCTTGGGGGCATTAGTCACAGGTGACGGTTTGGAGGACAGGACATCTGAGGTCACATATGAGTGAATGATGCAGATTTCTCAGGGGAAATAGACCAGATAGAAATTAGCTCGGCACACAACCTGCATTGGGACAGATCTCGGTGTAGAGGACCTTGGGCCAGGGGTAGAAATGGCATTTTTAGTAGAGTGTGACTCCCCATTCTGGAAGACAGTCATTCTCTTTTATTCAGCTCCTTTTTGACAGCTGCCAGTAAAAGGTCAGCATTTTCTTCATTTAGTCTTGTATGTTTCTTTTACCACATGCTGACTCCCTATGAATGGATTCCAACACTTTTGGTTCCCCCAAAATGCAAGTTCTTAAAAGTAGGCTCCCAGGAAGTTGGTAAGCAGGAGCTGGTTTGGAAAGCTTGGAGATGGTTGTTTTTTTCCATGTCAACACTCAAAGTCTAGATGGGAGATGCCACATGTGAAAAGGGGCCATATCTATATATCGTGTCCAAGTGTAGTCTTTCTAAGCTTTCATCTGAGGACAAACATCATGTTTGTAATTGACTTGAAGGTGGTAGCACCCTTTTCAAGGTAGAGACACCCACCACCACCCATCTGTCAGTTTGCCATACTCTGGTGGCTTTCATGTTGCTGTGATCCTGGAAGCTCTGCCATCATTATTTCAAATCCCAGAAGAGTCCGCCCTGGAGGACAGATTCCAGCAGAGTATCCAGACTGAGACACTAGGAAGAAAGGTCTAATGGTCTCCTTAGATTGAAAATTAGCCAATGAAAACTCTATGAATTGCAGAGTATTGTCTGAGACTTCGACTTGCTAACCTGGGGTGCATCATCAGGAAATACTGATTGCTGCAGAAAGACATCATTTTTGGTAAAGTGAAGGGTCAACAAGAATGAAGGCAGCCCTGAGTGAGATGGGCTGTCTCAATGGAATCGAACATGGGCTCAGGAAGATGGCGCAGGATCAAACACTGTTCCAAGTGCTCTATGTGTGAGTGCCATGAGTCAAAGCTGATTCGACAGCAACTAACAACAATCATACTCAATGTCACTGCTTCTATGTACTCCCCATCCTTCCGTGTGGACAAGGGCTCACAAACAGGGTCCAGTAAAGCACAACTTCATCTGCATGAGCAGAGGTCCCAGGGATGGATGGGGAAGGTGGCTGCAATCAGGACCTGTCCCCTTCTACCTGTAGCCATAGTTCTCCACAAGGGAGCCCTGCAGAAGGCAATCACTTTCCCCAGAGACTCTCCAGCTAGGCTTGTGCTTGTCTTTTACGAGGTGCCAGACTTACAGAGGTGTGTGTACCCATAGCCACGCAAGAAAGGCAAGCAGAGTGTGTTCAGAACCAGGGCAAGACACGAATGATGACAACCTGGAAGAGTTTTCCCTTTACGACAGGCAGAAACCAGCCAGCCGCCCAACTCTTCTCCCCCCAATTAAACTAGAGCCCTGTGCTGTCCTGAAGTCACTGGCCTTTGCTGGTCACCAAATGGTGGGCTGCATTAGGTTTCCCTAATGCAGTTTTGAAACAGCAACTGAACCACAGGGCAGAGATTGTTGCTGAATGTATGAGTTGGTTCCAACTCATAGTGACGCTGTACAGGGCTTCTGAGAAGTGACTGGCAAATTTGAACCTCCAACCTTGAGGTTCAAACTGACCTTGCAATCCAGTGTTTATCCTACAGGGTCATACCAGACTCCAGTTGCTAAGGGTGCAGGTCCCTGGAAGGTATGAAGGGGCTTTGCTAACTCAAGACGAGAAGATCTGCTGAATTTAAGGCAACCATACTGTCACCTCTGATATACTTCCAGAAAAGAAACAATTCCTAAAGTTATGTTGTTTTTATTGTTGTTAAGTTGGTTCTGACCCATACCGACCCTGTATAGGGTATCCAAGGAGCGGCTGGTGAGCTTGAACCGCTGACCTGTGGTTCAAACCGACTTTTCAGTCCAGCACCTTAACCCACAGCGCCGCACAAAGGACATATCTCAACTCTATTACATAAAGGCAACTTCCCCTACTGCCACCGAGTTGATTCGGACTCACACCCTCTCTTATAGGGTTTCTGTGGCTGTAAGTCTTCACAGAAGCAGAAAGTCATATCTTTCTCTCATGCAGTGGCTGGCAGGCTACTACTGCCAGCCTATCATTAGCAGTCCAGTGCTTTTCCTACAGCAGTACCAGGGCTCCTGGCATGACTACAAATGGGTGTCAAAAAATTTAGGGAAAAATGGAATTTTTCTACAAACTTTCTGTAGCCCTCTCGAAGTGGTAAAAATAATAATAATAATAATAATAAAGTCATTTCTTATCTGAGTATGCAAAAAAACCCAGAATGAAGTTTCCATGTAAATGATGAGGTTTCTGACCCTGCTCTCCATCCATGGTTTGTGAATTACAAACACAGTCACATTATTATTGGCTTGGGCATTAGCCGAGTCAATAAGAACCTATACTTTGGTATTGTTTCCTGTTTCAATGCCTTGTGTGGTCAGGGACCTCTTGGGCCCAGAAGTTGAGGGCCCTTTCTCCATGCTGGTTCATTTTAGAAGTGTCCTCCTCCAAGCCACCTGACATCAAACTTAGTGCGGCTTCTCCCTATTTCCTTGTTCATCTCCCTCTACAGTCTCATTAAATCAATCTCTCTTTTGCCAGAAGGCACAAGCACTCCCTCACCTTGACTTGCTTTTCTGCCTCTGCAGACTCAGTCCAAACAGCCTTCACTACTTCGTGTCTTCGAACATTCTCGTTTCAACAGCTTCTGTACCCAAGAGCCGACATGAAGATGCTGACTCCCTGTGTCTCGTCACCAAATCCAACTGTGGTGCTGGGAATCTAAGTGTCTGAATACAGCTTTATCATCTTGAAAGTGTTGCCCCACACTCTCACTGCACACTGTCATTCATAAAGCCCTCACCATACCCCTGGGGAGTAGACAAAATCAAGTTAACAGCAAAGCTAACTGAGAGGGCCAAGAGGGATGTGCCCAGGACCACAGAGCAAGTTCATTTTGAACTGACATTCAAACCCAAGGTTCCATCACAATATAGATTAGTACCAATATTAACATTATGCATAAATTCTAGCCACCTTCCTACCTTTTGTCTAAACTGTACTGACTTCAAAATGTGTTGGCTCACATTTTAAATATCAGGATCCCTGGAAGCATAGTGGGTTATGAGTTGGGCTAACCACAAGGTCAGCAGATCAAATTTACCAGTCGCCCCACAGAAGAAATATGCTCCCATAAAGATTTACAGCCTCAAAAACCCTATACAGGGTTGCTATGAGTCATAACCAACTTTACCGCACACTACCACCACCACCACCACCCAAGTCACAAAAGGATAAAATTACTGAAAATATGTAAAATCTGAATGCCATCTAGTCATATACCACATTGTCAATTCTTACTGTAGTATATTCTTCCAGAGAGGTTTCTACAAGGATTTATAATAGATGTGAGCACTTGCCTGGATAAATCATTACATGGGAGCTCAATCAGGGTTTAGACTTGAAGAAATGCTTCCAATGACTTCTACTTGAGAGATGAATGCAAGCACATCATTCAGTGCTGATTCCTGAGACTCCTAAAGCAGCGTCCACTTGTGGAGTCATGCTGTGATGCTGTAGGATAAGCACAGGGCTGTTAATCGCAAGGTCAACGGCTCACACCCACCAGCCACTCCTGAGAACCCCTGTCAGGATCATTATGAGTCAGAACAGACTCGATGGCACTTTACAGATACAAATTTAATAAGAAAACCTACCAGGAAAATCTGGGAAGTTGTTCATCCTGGTCAGGTTCAAACTCCACTCTCAACTTTGACTGTAAACCTTTCTAGGTGGCACACCAATCTTTATTCTGACCTATGGTGGTGAGATGCATGGGTTGACTTTCTGGTGCAATAGTTCTACTAAGATGGTGCTGATGTAAGTAACAGCAAATGCCATTCTTAATGAAGTTGTTTTGTAGGGCTTTCCTGGCATATAGCTTAAGGCATAAAACTCAAAAGCTAGTTCTCAAATATCTTCTCCCATCTCCATTCAAGGCTGGTTTCCACGTTCCTCTGTTTTTCAACAAGAGCAAGCATTTTTCTGTGGTTGACTTTTCAGACGATCCGTTATCTATGAGATCCACCCACTGTTTAAATCTTGAGATGCTGACTCCAGTGAAGTTCAAGGAGATACAGTGATTTCAGGTAATAGGGTACCAATCCATCTGTCAAGTTTCTTCATACTGTGGTGGCTTACATAGTGCTCTAGTGCTGGAAGCTATGCTACCTGGATTTCAAATGCCAGCAGGGTCTACTGTGGTGGACACGTTTCAGCAGTTTCCAGACTAGACTAAGAGGAAAGGCCTGATCCATTTCTGAAAATCAGCCAATGAAAATCTTACAGTTCTCGATAGAACACTGTCTGACTCGCCTGCTTTGGGCATGTCATCGTGAAGATCAACTGCTAGGGGTCACCATCCTGTGTGATGAAGCAGAGGAATCAGCTAGGGAGAGACGTCGGTGTAGGATGGACTGAAATGTGCTGTAATTGTGAGGCTGACACGGGACTGGACAAACACTGTACTGTGCTGTGCTGTACGGAGGTCAGCATGAGTCCGTCTACCTGATAAGAACCATCTTTATCTAATCTATCAAGGGTATTGATACAAAAGTGCTCCACTGGGTCTCTACCATGCATTGATCTTAACTGCTGAAGGTTCTGACGTGCTTCCGATAGCTCTGTGAATCACTCAAGACTGTTCTACGATTTCTCTTGCAAAGGACTGGTTCACTCAGTGTTTCTAAAACCTGTTGAATTTAATCACAACAGTAAAAAAACAAAACAACAACAACAAAAAAAACGCAGCAGAGAGGCAGGAACTATTTATTCTGCATTATTTATTTAAGTATTTAGTTTAACACTTAATAAGTACCTACAATGAACCAGGAATTATACTTTATTATTTAAAAAAAAAAAACAAAAAAACTCAAAAGCTGTAAAATACGGCACCAGATGAGAGGTTACCAAAAGCAGGGGGGCAGGTTGAAATCAATCACTCCCCAAATTCTGCTCCTTGCAGCTCGGCTGAGAATGAGATCTCCAGAACCCAGGGAAATTTCAGGAAGCAGATGCCCCTGCCAACAAGTGAAGGAGCTCGCAAGCGTCAAACCTTAAGAGACAGGTGACAGATATGAGACCTCTTACAATGGCCTCACTGAATGCATTAAGGCATGGGAGGACATGTTGGATTTTGGTAGAATCTCTCATCTTGCCCTCCAATTTGGTTTAAAACTCCTGACTTCTGTCCCCCCGCTTTTTTTTTTTTTTTTTCAGTAAAAAAAAAAAAAAATGAAACAAAAGGTAAAATTCATTGGGATACACACATATATACATACAGACATACACATCTATACATATATATATCTATATATATCCTCCCAATGACTTTATATCATGTCAACTCTAAAAATAAAGGTCAACAAATTGTGTAGTTTTCTTCATCCATGATGAAAAGCCTCCATTCACAAAAACTACACTAAGACAATGTGTTCCTATAGCAATCCGGCTTTAATTGTAGTGCATTGAATCACCTTGCAAACAAATGACAGTCACTAAGATTTATCAATAGGTACTGTACTTTTTTTTTTTTTGGCAAACTTAGAACAAACCAGAGAACAAAATGTAAGTCTTCATCACCATATAGAAAAAAAATCAAACGAACCTAAAGTATCTACCCATGTGTCAAGTGATTCATACTGCAAAAGAAAAATTAAAACCGACACTTAACAGCAGAGCTTTCAAAATCCTTAGTGCAAGAAACATAACCAAGTGAATACAGAATCAATACTAATGAATGAATATGGAAATTTTTCCTGTACAGAGGTAGAGTCCAGTGCACGAGGTTAAAACAATATTCAATCGTTTAAAACAAGACTGAGCCAGGTTTTACGGAATCCACTTTAAATTTTAAGTATCAGACTGTATGTACATACATACAATAAATAGACTATACAATTTTTAAGTAGTTTAATAAACTCCACAAAATAATAGCAGATGCATTGAAATATTTACATAATTCAATTTTCAAATCTCTCTCATTCAAATAAAAGGGATAAAAATAAAATTTCTGCTATACTGAAATGGATCAGTAAAATAAGATACTTTACATAATGAGAAAAACTAATTTATGCTTGAGAGGTAATTCATATTCTGCTAAGAAAATATGTCCCTTTTTAAGCTATATAGATTGGAGAATATAAAACAATATTGTCTACATTTTTAGACCTCTAGTTGAAGTTCCAAATCCAACTCTGACTAGAAGAGAGAGACTCATTTTGGTACTCACACAGAGTGTATCCACACAGTTATAATGGAAAGGTGATTTATTTTTCATATTCTGTTTGCTTTTCAAATGTTAGGTTAGCAAGAACATGCTGTTCCTAATCCAAATAGCTAGGTCTACACCTGATACAAATTTCACTTAGTCCTGACTAGAAATGTTGGTTTGGTATTAGTGATATTTCAACTTTGTGAGTCCCTTCCTTTTCCAAGGCATGTTTCTTTGAGAGGAAGGCATAGTTTGGGAATTAGATGTATGATTTTATGGTAACCAAGATGAAGTATATGTGATTCCAAAGTTTTCCAGGCCCACAGAAGAATAAGGTAAACCACAGACCCTCTGCTGCCATTCAGATCACAGACACTTGAAAAAGCAAGAAAGAAAAAAAATCAACAAAATAACTCAGAAACCTGTCATAGGACCTAAGAAAATATGCAAAACACCAAATGCATTATATGTTTCAAGGACTCAGATTCTGAGACTTAATATCAAATTTACTCTTGATATTACACCATGAACCTTTTTATATGACTCGATATAAAAGATTCGCATCTAACCCGTAAGGAAATCAGGGATGGTCAGAAAATGAAAAAGTACGGTAAGAATGAAGCATAAACTTTCACAGTTTGAATTTCATATAACTTATCTAAGCACCCACAATGAAAAATGCAAGTTGAGTTTTTTTTTTTTATTCAATCATTCTGTGAAAAATACCTCAGTAAATATTAACATTTTTGCTCTTCAATGATCTTCCCACGGGAATACCCACCCACTTTTTTTTTTTTTTTTTTCAATTTTAGATTTTTAAAAAATTTTTATACAAATAGACTTAACTTTGATTTAAAGTAAACATATAAAAATTGAGAAGAATATTGCTTGCAACAATGGACATGAAAGTGGAGGAATGAACTGGCAGGGTATACAAAAACAATAGCTCCAACTCAGGGACTTCAAGCAAATGCCGAGCACTCTGGAAAACACATCTCATCCAGATGGTACCTCTGCTGCACAGTTTCCTTCAGCCCACGAAGTCTGACTGATTTTGTAACAACAACTTCAAGTCAGAGAAAACAAAACAGCTGTGAGAAAACAGGAAGGCACAAGCACCCATGTGATCTAGAATTTTCTTGGGGTGAAAATTAAATGGGGGGGGTGTAATGGGGTACTTTGGGTTCAGCACTACGGTCAAGTTAATCTTGCCATTATTGAAGAAAAAGTAGATCGTATCGAGGTGTATAGAACTATGACAAGTGTGCCCCACTTATGAGGAACAAAGCTCAGAAGACAGCTTACAGGAATTGGGCAGATAGGAGAAACCAGGACTATTTATTTGGAAGTCTGTGTCATGTTGGGTACAAACGGAATTTTCTCGGCTCTGTGGGACCCAAGCCAAAACAGTATTTAAAAGAAAGAAAAAAGCAAACAAAAACTCCCCAGACCCCAAATAAGCAGCAAGAAGGAATACAAAAAAGTCTCACAGAACATACTGATCCAATGAGGTTAGGATAAAACACGGCCATTCGGTTTCTTTAATGCACATCCAAATGTGTTTATCTTGTAATGATCTACCAACGAGACTGGCGGACTTAGGAGATGGCAAAGCCATTTAGACATTTTCCTTGCCTCTATGTTACTTTTTGCTCCCTTTATTTCCATCTCTGGGATTAAGAGTCAGTATTTCCTCCACAAAGGAAATGTTGTTAATGACGATGGGGAAAAGGCATGAATTTCCAGAATACTGACTTCACTTCCCCGAAGACTTGCTGCACGAGGTCACAGCGCGGAGGAGTCGTTGACCTGGTCTGAAGGAGCTACGAATTTAAAAAAAATAGAAAGAAAGAAAGAAAAGGGAAGGAAACCAAACAAACAAAAGCAAAAACAAAAAAACCCCACCCCAAGTCTTGTCTTTTCTCGAACTAAAAGAGAAACCGGAGATGGAAGAAGTACTTCCAGAAGGCGGTCCACCGTTAGGAGATGATGGCCGGGGACCACCTTGTCAGAGTCAGGTTGTCAGCACTGGCTGACCGCTTCCTCGAGGGTCTTCTTAAGTCCTTGTACTTGTCCTCACACAGTCGAGAGATGGCCTGAGGGCAGAGACAGACAATGTACGTCAGGGCTCTGCGCCAGCTCATCACCACCTGCGTGCTCACTCACTGTCTGTGTGTGCCAGGCACTGTCCTGGACACCCAAGACACGCAAGTGAACAGAGAAGACGTACATCCCTAGCCCTGTGATGTCTACAGCCCATGGGACCCATCTGTGAAGGGTGCAGCAGGGGCATGCAACAGGAAGGACAGGTAGTCCCTAGTGACTTACCAGGCACTGGAATTAACAGAACCACATTTGCCATCATGTTCTGTGGGGAGGGGGGTCCATCTTATCACTAGTAATTTATACGGCATATACTGTGTGTCGTTTGCTGATATTCTCATTCTCCAATGTTCACCCGACTTGCAGATGTTCAAATGTCAAGTATATAAAGATACTGACAGTAAAAAGCAATAATAATGAAAACTTAAGGGGGAAAAATGAGGAACTTGACTTAAGTCAGGACTGGCCAACAATGGAATTGTGGGAGTGGAAGCACTGTAAGTCAGGGCCTGCATGCATAGACAATCCCTGTTTTCCAAGTGCTTACAGGCTCATTAAGAAATGGGTCTCGAAGTGTGAAAGAAGTCAGGGGCAGCACCTCATGTGTCCATGTCTTGGATCCTATCAACGTTATCAGCCTTTAGCAGCTGCTCCACAGGGATGCCATGAACGTGGACGTGGCACAGTGAACAAGAGCTGGGTGCAGTGCTGGTCGGGACGAGAATTCAACACGTGGCAGCTACTGGCCGCTCCGGTCATGAGAGGAACAAGGGGAGGGAATAACGGAGATGCAGGGTGTCGCTAATGAGGACAATGAGGCCTAAGGTGGGTGGAGTGTCTACAGGACCTCAGGAAGGCTGGGCAGGGGTCAGTGGTCAGGTGTGGCAGAGGAGGAACAGCGCACACTCAGTCCAGACCCATCTGTCCCAGTTGAGGTCATCTCAATATTTGACAGGTTTATTGGTGTGGTGCTGTGGGTTAACGCACTGGGCTGCAAAGTTGATTGAACTGCAAGGTTGGTGGTTCAAGCTCACCAGCTGTTCCTCAGAAACAGGGTCACTATGGGTAGGAACCGACGTGACGACACTTAACACACCACATCCTAAGGCTGGGGGCACGTCATTGTGGAGATGGAAAGATGAGGTCTTTTTATTGCTCAAAATCCTATGATACGTTAGGGGTGGTGTCCGTGATCAGGAAACAGACACGGTCCCTGCCGCTACCAGCCCCTCATTCTCCAGCCTCTGCTTTCCCTCCTGGACAGATACCCACCGTCTCTCACCTGGACTATGGCATCATCCATCTAGCTCATCTCCCTGCTTCCACCCCTGCTCTCCAGAGCCAGAATGCTCCTTTGAAAACCAAGGTACAATCATGTCACCCCTCTGCTCAGAAGTCAGCCAGCGCCTCCTACAGCCCGAAGTCCTCACTGTGCCCTACGAAGCCTGTTTTTTCTCTGTCTGCTAGGCCTCCATCCCACTGGGCTGTTCTACGCGATGCCCCTGCCTGCATACCGGATGGCTCTTTCTCCAGAGAGCTAGGAGCCTGGCTCCTCGCCATGGCCAGGTTTTCATGTGAATATCACCATTTCAAGGGGGCTACTCCATACAACAACTCCCTCACACTGCTCTACTTGTATTTTTCTCACCTTCTAACATACTACTCAATTTAGTTATCATGTTTATTGTCTACTGTCTGTCTCCTTCCTCCAGGAGGTAAACTTCAAAGAGCAGGTCTGGGTTCATGACGGTTGCCAAGTACTTAGAACAGTGTCTGATACTCAGAGGGTGCTGAGTAAGTAATTGAGCGGATCTAGGGAGTTGTGGTACAAAGACACACGCAGCAGAGATGCATACATGACAGAGGCATGTTCAAAGTACACAGGACAGAGGAATTCAGCAGCTGATGGCCTTTTGGAGGGTTCCTGAGGGGATCGTTTTAATTGAGGAAGGACAGTAGAACTAGGTTTGAAGGAGGAAGAGGAAATAGGCATTCTACGATGAGGTAGGAAATCATGGCCACGTGGTGTTGGACATGGTGGGAAGTGGGGTGGAGGTTAGGATTTGCCAAAAGGCTACTCCAGGGCAACGAGGGGTGGGATACAAAGGCTTACCCCCTGTGTCCCCTGGCTTAGCAATGAGAAATAGCTAGTACTTTTAAGAGCGAACACTAAGACTCAAAACTGCATTTTAGAAAAACAATTCTAGAGGCAACACAGGATGGGCTGGATGGGAGAGAGAAATCAGAGAAACTAGTTGTTGTTGTTAGGTGCCACTGAGTCAGTTCTGACTCTCAGTGACCATATGCACAACAGAATGAAGCACAGTCCAGTCCTACGCGATACTCACAATTACTGGTACCCTTGAGTCCATTGTTGCTGCCACTGTGCCAATTCATCTCACTGGGGTTCTTCTTCTTCGCCGACCCTTCACTGTTCTAAGCACTGATCCCTCCTGATAATATGTCCAAAGAATGAGACAAGAAGTCTTGCCATCCTGGCTTCTAAGGAACATTCTGGATGCACTTCTTCCAAGACAAATTTGTTTGTTCTTCTGGAAGTCCATGGTAGGTATTTTTAATATTAGTCTCCAACACCACAGCTCAAATATATTAATTCTTCTACAGTCTTCCTTATTCAATGTCCAACATGCATATGTCACTATTGAAACTACCATGGCTTGGGTAAGAAACACCTTAGTCTTCAAATTGGTATCTTTGCCTTGAACACGTTAAAGAGGTCTTGTGCAGCAGATTAGCCTAATGTAATAAGTCATTTGATTTCTTGATGGCTGCTTTTGTGAGTACTGATAGTGAATCCAAGCAAAAATGAAGTCTTTGACAACTTCAATCTTTTTGCCATTGATAATGATGTTATTTATTGGTCCAGTATTGGTCCAGTGGTGAAGATTTTGGTTTTCTTTATATTGAGGTACAATGCATACTGAAGGCTGTGGTCTTTGATTGTCAACAGTAAATATTTTAAGTCCTTTTCACTTTCAGCAAACAAGACTGTATCATCTGCATATTGCAGTTAATGATTTTCCTCAAATTCTGTTCTTCTTCGTATCATCCAATTTCTCAGATTAACCACTCGGCATACAGACTGAATAAGTATGATGAAAGAATACAACCCTGGTGCACACCTTTCCTGATTTTAAAACATCCATGTCGCCCTTATTCTGTACATCTTGGTCTATGTACAGCTTCCTCATGAGCACAATTAAGTGTCCTGGAATATCCATTCTTCACAATGTTATCCACAGCTTGTCATGTGATCCGTACAGTCGAATGCCTTTGCAGTCAACAAAGCACAAATGAACATTTCTCTTGTATTCTCTGCTTTCAACAAAGATCCAGGTGACATCTAAAATGATATCCTTCATTCCATATCCTTGTCTGAATCTGGCTTGAACCTCTTGAACCCCTTTTAATGTACTGTTGAAGCTGTTTTTTAATTCTCTTTAGCGAAATTTTACTTCCATGTGATAATAATATCACCCAACGGTTTTCACATTCCACTGGGACACCTTCTCTTTGGAATGGGCACAAGTATGGATCTCTTCCAATCAGTCGTCCGGATAGCAGTCTCCCAAATTTCTTAGCATAGATAAGCAAGTGCCTCCAGTGCTGCATTTATTTGTTGAAAGATTTCAATCTGTATTCCATCAATTCCCAGAGCCTTGTTCTTTGCCACTGCCTTTAGTGCACCTTGGACTTTTTCCTTCAGTAGAATTAACTCTAGATCATATGCTACCTCTTGAAATGGTTGAACATCGATCATTTCTTTTTGGTACAGTGACTCTGTGTATTCCTTCCATCTTCTTTTAATGCTTTCTGCATCATTCAATATTTTGTCCACAGAATCCTTCAAGAATGCAAACTGAAGCTTGAATTTTCTTTCTTCAGTTTTTTTCAGCTTGAGAAATGGTGAGAATGTCCTTCCCTTTTGGCTTTCTAACACCAGGTCTTTGCACATTTCATTATAATCTTGACTTTGTCTTCTCCAGCTGCCCTTCGAAATGTTCTGTTCAGCTCTTTCACCTTCTCATTTCTTCCATTTGCTCTAACTTCTCTACACTAGACAATAAGTCTCAGAGTCTCTTCTGACATCCATTTAGTCTTTTCCTTCTTTCTTGTCTTAATGACCTTTTGCTCTCTTCCTATATGGTACTCTTGATGTAAACCCCACAACTCTATGGTCTTCAGCCTTTAGTGTCTAATGCATTCAAATCTGTTATTGAGATGGTCTCTAAATTCAGGTGGGATATGTTCAAGCTCATATTTTGGCTTGTGTGGACTTGTCTGAATTTTCTTCAGCTTCATCCTGAACTTGCATATGAACATTTAATGGTCTGTTCCACAGTCTGTCCCTGACCTTGTTTTGGCTAATGATATGGAGCTTTTCTACCATTTCTTTCCACAGATGTAGTCAATGTGAATGCTGTGTATTCCATCTGGTGAGGTCCATGTGTACAGTTACCTTTTAATGTTGTTTAAAAGAAGTATTTGCAATTAATATTAAGTTATTGAGTTTGCAAACATGTGATCTACACTATCACTTCTATCAAGGCCAAAATTTCCAACTACTGATCCTTCCTTTTTCTTTCCAACCTTTGCATTCCAATCACCAGTAATTATCAATACATCTTGAATACAAGTTTGATCTATTTCTGATTGAAGTTAGTAAAATTTTTCAATTTCATCATCACTGGCTTTAGTGGTTGGTGCGTAAATTTGAGTAATAGTGGTATTAACTTGTGGTATTCCTTGCAGGCATATTGATATTATCTTATCATATCATTATCTTTTCTTATCTTATCATAGCACTATACTTCAAGACCGATCTTAAAAATGGTTTTTGATAATGAATGTGATGCCATTCCTCCTCAATTTGTCATTCCTGACACAGTAAACCATATGATTGTCAAATTCAAAATGGCCAATACCAGTCTACTTCAGCTCACTAATCTGAACTGAACACCTATGATAATCGATATTTACGTGCTCCATTTCATGTTTGACAACTTCCAATTTTCCTAGATTCATACCTCGTACATTTCATGCTCCGAGTATTAATGGAGGCTTACTGCTGTTTCTCCTCATTTTGAGTTGTGTCCTATCAGTAAATGAAGGTCCCAAAAGCTTTACTCGTTTGCATCGTTACAGTCAACTCTACTTTGAGGAGTCTGCTCTTTCCCAATCAGATTTTGAGTGACTTCTGACCCAAGGGGCTCATCTTCCGGCATTAGATCTGACAAAATTCTATTTCCGTTGCAGTTTACTGATGCTGGCTGACACTGTCCCGCTCCTATTCATAAGGTTTTTCGTGACTAAAGATTCAGAAGTATTCTGACTTTCCTTCTTTCTAGTCTGTCTTAGTCTGGAAGCTCAGCTGAAACCAGTTCACCATGCATGACCCTCCTGGTATCTAAAATACCCAATATAGCTTTCAGTAAAGTAACAATACACAAGCCACCACAGAACTACAAACTGACAGTTGAGCGGTGGTAGAAGAAACCAGTTAGGAGGTTGTTATAGACTGAATTGTCTCCCCACCCCACCCACAAATCTGTATTGAGATCTTGGTCCTTTTATGCGTGGGTATGATCTTGTTTGAAAGTAAGGTGTTATGTTTTATTGGTCATAGCTGAGTAGAGTTGGTTCTAAATCTAATCACTTCTGAGTTACATAAAGAGAAGATTAGACCTAGGGACACATAGAAGGAGATAAAGACAGACAGAAATGGAGACAGATGTGTCTGCAAGGATTGTCAGAAGCTACTAGAAGCTGAAATAGACCAGGCAAGGATCTCTCAGTTGAGCAAAGCCCTAAGTTTGAACTTCTTTCTGTACTGCCAATAATTTCTGTGTATTAAAGACACTTGTGGTACCTGTGCAGAATGGCTATTAACAGAAAGAAAAAGAAACAAACACAAACTAATAAGTGTTGGCAAGGATTAGAATCCTTTTCCATTGCTGGTGAAATTGTAAAATGGTACGGCCCCTGTGGAAAATAGACGGCAGTTCCTCAAAAATTTAACATACAATTACCATATGACCCAGTCATTCCATCCCTACGTTAGCCTCAAGAGATTGGCGAGCAGGGACTCAGATTCTTTCACACCTATGTTCACTGAAGCACTATTTACATAGCCAATGGTGGAAACAACCTAAATGTCTATCAACAAACCAGTTGATAGTTAAAGTATGGAACACAAGGATAAGTCAGCAAGTATTGCTCTTAGGTTTCCAGGTCATACTTTAAACATGGCTCTGTGATCATGCATGGTTGCAAACAGGTTCTTTCAGTACTACACTTGTCTCAGTGTCATTAGGGTACCTTCAAAAAAAAAAAGGTCCAATCAATCAAAACAGTAGCTTCCAATGGGATGTGCTGGGCCAGTTCAATTCAAGGCAGAATGGTATGCTCACAAGGTTATACAGAGAATGTTTTGGGGGATTCCAGAGGGATAATCTTGATAGATTTTCTTGAAGGACAAAGGATGAATGGGGAACTTTTTAAGAAGACGTTCTAAGAAAATGGAAAACTGCAATGGTAGGAAAAAGGCCAGGAAGGTAGTAATAAAGATTTTTTTTTGCCATCATGACAATGCACCTGCTTAATCTTTAAGGACGCAAAGTGCTGGCCCCAGAGAATTTCACTAGGAAATCTTAGCCCATCCACTCTATAGCCCTGATCTGGCCCCTTCAGACTTCTTTTTACCCCTGAATCTCAAAGAGTATTTAAAAGGAACACAGTTTGAGTCCTTCAAGGATGTCCAAACTGCCATCCCGGCTTGATGTAAATCAAAAAGCACAGAATTCTTTGGGAAAGGGTGAGAGAGAGATGGAAACGCCACCTTCGAGAGTATAGAGACTAGGGTGGGGGCATCTCAAACAAAGAAAGCTTCACATGTTGGTATTTTTTCGCTTAATAAAGATTTAGATTCTTTTATAGCAATATTTTACTTACTCTCCTTTATATACAACAGAATATAAATCAGTGAGAAAGGGAAGTGAAGTCTTGATACATGCTGGAACATGAATGAACCTTGAAAACATTATGCTGAGTGAAAAAGCTACACATAAAAAGACAAATACTGTATGGTCCCACTTATATGAAATAGCTGGAATAGGGAACTGCACAGAAATCACACTTTCCTGGCAGCTCCCAGAAGCAGGTGAGCGATAAGGAAGGATTACTGCGCTTAAGGGCCACCGCGTTTCTGCTAAGAGTGATAAGAAGTTTTGGAAATGAATATTGGTAATGCTTTTGTAAGATGGAGAGTATAATTAATGCCACATAACTGCAAGCATAAAAAAGTCTTGAAATGGCAAATATATTTTTTTAATGTATTTTTACCAAAATAATTTGTACAACCTTATACTAAAAATGAGGCTGTAAAAATTATCATCAATGAAATGAACTCATCAAAAACCATAAATCAAGGTACATTATGCTTATTTGTTAGCAATTAAAAGGTATCATGGCTAACAGACACTTTCATGGGACCCAGATGATGTACCTGCAATAGTTCACTCAAAAACAACAACAAAAAATTTCTTTAACGAATCTTACCTCCAGCTTGTGAGCCCTCTCCCTGCTGAGGGGCTCCAAGGGGAAGCTCAGGTTGTTTGCTTCTGCCAGAGAACGGAGATCAAAATAATACTTGGCATAAACACTGGAGGGAACGTTGATGTTGAATTGGAGCAATTCAAGAAACTGTCGCTCTAGCTCATTCCTGCAAGACACAAACAGCACATGCTCAGCTGCCACGACACGACTGCTAGAAACCAACCTCCAGAAAATTGCCTCCTCCAGGGGAAAGCCATCTAATTAATTGCCTGGTTGGACACCAGAGTTGCAGCTTAAGCACCAAATTGGTCTTATAAACAGAATCCACTTGATCCAGTGCCCAGAAGGATGAGGCCTGATGATCACCAGGAAGAGCTTCGGGATGATTCATTTCACTCTGACTTCACACACACAGCAGGCTCCTGCCGAAAATCTCAAGCGTGAGCAGCTGCAGATGAAGCCATCAAGAACTGTCAGGTGGAGTCTAAAAAGGGCTACAAGACACCCACCCAGAGGAACGTCTCTGCAGGCTACCTTGACTGCTATTTCCTTGGCGTCCCATCTCAACCTCCGGGAAGAAGAGGGAAAGAAAATGTTTTTGGCCTTCAAGGTAGGTGAGAGAGAAACCTAGCCCAGTCACGTAAAAAGAGAACCTACTGACTCTCAGGAGTCCCTGGGTGGTACAAACAATTAAAGTGCTCTGTTACTAACCTGAAGCTTAGAAGTTCAAGTCCATTCAGAGGCACTTTGGAAGAAAGGTTTAGTGATCTACTTCTAAAAAATCATTCATTGACAATCTATGGAACACAGTTCTACTGTGACATGCACAGATGGCATCAGTATGAGTAAGAAATGACTCTGAAGACTATGAAGAAAGCAGTAGTTCTCAAAGTTAAACGTATATTAGAATTGTAAGGAATCACATCAGAATGAGGACTTGTTAAAACATCCATTGCTAGAACAGAGAGTTCTGATTTAGTGGTCTGGGATGGGGGTGGGAATTTGTGCTTATAACATGTGCCCAAGTGATGCTGATGCTGGTGGTCCCAAGGCCACACTTTGAGACCCACTTACCTAAGGATATGGCATAGAGGGTCAACACAGGTGCTAAGGTCCATCTGGCCAACACACTGGCATTTTGAAAGAAACCAGTGATGTGGAACCAGAAGAAAGTACATTGTATAGAACACACACTTTAAGAACTTCTCCACATCAGTGATTTTTAAAATTAGGTTTACTTCCAATAGTGAGTCTCTGGGGGATACAAATGGTAAATGAGCTTTGCAGGTAACTGAAAGGCTAGAAGCTCAGGTTCACCCTCATCGCCCAGATGTGCCTCAGAAAAAAAGCCGGGTCATCTACGTTCAACACCAATCTGTCCGTGAAAACCTTATGGAGCACAGTTCTGCTCTGACACACAGGATGGTGCCCGGAGTCAGAATGGACTTGACATGACCACTGGTTTGGTCTCAAGCTGTATATACAGGGTGTTGGTAGAGTATTCTGGAAACATTCCACAACGCTCTTCCCATACATAGCACACGCCACAGCCGTCTGGTTGTGTACTTTATCGAGCAGTACTGGAATAGCAGATTAACTGTCTCCCATATTTGACTCTGATAAACAGAAAATGTGACTTCTCTGACTTGATGCCCCTAGCCCCCTAGTGCAGTGCCTGGTAAGTACCCTGACTGAAGGGAGCTGGGGCGAGGGGTGTCGGAGACGGTGGACTGCAGAACAAGGAGCAATGATGTCTAAGGATAGCGGAGCTGTGGTCCAAGGGGGATTTGGGTGGAGTGGGCCTCTGTCACCCTGCTGTACGTGAAGGTGGAGTGTCAAGAAGCCCTTCAGTGAGGCCCGCTGTGAGGTGCAGACCCAGCTGCTCACGGTGCCTTCTGCTCCTGATCCTCAGCTCCAACAAGCATAGAGCTGGTCATCCTGGGATGCAGCTCTTGCCCCTGGTAAGTGACTTCTGGAACTCAGACAGCAAGGAGGCCCTGCCCCTCAAGGAGACCTGCTTTCAGCAGGGCTTTGGCTTTAGGAAGGCAGGTGCTGTGGGATGAAGGAGAATTGCGAGACCCCAGCAAGAGGCCCTAATGTTTCCGATGGACAGTGTCAGAAGTCATTTTCAGGTCTTCTAAGTCCTGGTGTGGTGCTGTCGGTTAATGTGCCAGACTGCAAAGCCGCTTGAACTGCCAGGTCAGTGGTTCAAGCTCACCAGTTGCTCCTTGGAAACCCTATACAGGGTCACTATGGGTCAGAATCGACTTGACGTCACTTAACAACAATTGGGTGAACTGTTTGCTTGTGATTGTTTCTATAAAAGCAGGCCCCAAATGTACAAGGAGACTTCAAGAAGTTCGGGGAAAAATGGAACTCAAAGGTAATGGAGTTTTTCCATGAACTTTTGAATCCCCCTCGTATAAAGTGCTATGATGTATATTTTTTACGGGACTTAAAATACTTTAAGTGACTTTTAGTTATATCTTGTGAAGAAAAGTTTGAATAAGACATAAACAAAAACCCAGATAACATTTTAATTAATTAAAAGCATCAAAAATACTGCTAAACCCAGAAATATCCAAAACAATGGGCTTAAAGGGACTCTGGTGACCGAGAGCACCTGTGGACACATCGCCACCTGGTGGTCAGAAGGTGTAATTACAGTCCATGCTCTTCCATTGTAAAGATCAAAATCTTGTTTTCAAATGTATAAGAAAACTAAGACGTCGTAGTTTACTAACTCCTTCCCAAAAATGGTACATGAGCACAGGCACCAGTGAGCCTTGTTATGGGCATAAATTATGAGTAATGTAAAAATGAGACTGTTTTTCAACAAGGCTGTCTTTTCCCAGGGTTTCCGGGAGGACGTGAGGAGGGAGGAGCTGTCTTTCCCTAGATTTGGGCTTGAGTTCCTTGTATGTTTCAGTTTAAACTTTAGGAAGAATAGAGATCTTAGAGCTGTTGTGCTTTCAAACAAAGTAGGATTTACAGAATGAAAACACCTTCTAAAATCTGAATTTCCAAACGGTAGCAGTTTGTCTTTAAAAGGGCTCGAGCTGTCATAACTCACAGACGGGGTGAATTTACTGCCATCGTCTGCATCATCATGAGGAAATAATTCTGATGTCAAACCTTACGAAGAACACATTCAAGCCAGTAAACAAAAGCTACATTTCAGAAATATTTGTCACATTAGGCCAACACTATGGAATAGATCTATTCTGCACGCACAGGGTCGCCAAGAGCCAGACAGCAACTAGAATAAAAAACAAGAAGAAATCCAAGCGGAATGAGGTCGTTTGACAATCTGGCAAATAGGTTGTTGTCATCATCTACTATCCTGCCTGCTTTTCTAGAAAAGGAAACCCTCACACCAAAGCCACAGTCATCAAGGTGATTCCAACTCCTAGTTGGCCTGTTGTTAAGTACCGTGGTGTCGGTTCCGACTCATAGTGACCCTGTGTGACCCTGTACAGGGTTTCCGAGGCTGTAAATCTTTACAAGAGCAGAAAGCCTCATCTTTCTCCCGCAGAACCGCTGGTAGTTTCAAACTGCCGACCTTCAGGTTAGCAGCCCAAGTCGTAACCACTACACTACCAGAGTAGTGGGTTTAAGGAGCCCACTGTAAGGCAGGGGAAACCTCCCCAACAGTTTCTCCTGACCCTGTAGGGCAGGGGAAACCTCCCCCACAGTTTCCAAGGCCGTCAGCTTTACAGGAGCAGGCTGCCTCACCTGTCCCCCAAAGAATGGCTGATGGGCTCAAACCACCGACCTTTTGGTTCGGAACCCAGTGCTTATTAACCCAGTGCACCACTAAGGATCTTTCACAAATGTAAGGGTGGATGTATCTTGCTTTTTGTGTCTCTACTTGCTGACAACACTTAAGACAAGTCACAGGGCTTCCCCGGATTCTAGGGGATCCCCTTGTCCAGACATGAAAAAGACTGTAATACCTAATTTGATGAAGTTTCAAAAACAAAGCAAACACACCAATCCAGGACTTTCCTTACTTCTTTTTTCTACGGAACTCTGACACCCGTATTGTCCCCTTTCCCAGCGTGAGGTACTGTCATTGGGTGCTAAAACACAGCCTGTGAGGGGGTTTACTCAATCTTGGTGAAAAGGATGGAAAGGTGGCCATGTGGCCAGCAGGCTGTCCCCACACAAAGTGCTGAAGTCTGAAGAGGATTGGTGAACACTGTTTACACTCCATTTAGGAGAGTTTTGTTTTGAAATGTTTTATTGTGAATTATGTGATATTTTATATGGGAGAGCCTTAGCTTTACATTCATCCTATTGTATATTGTTTCGTTGCCATGGTTACAATCCCCTCCATGCATCATCAAACCACCAAAGGTTACATCCTGCAAAGCCTGCCCCTCGGCTGTCAACACACAGCCTCTCTCCCTCTCTGGGTTTAGAGTCCCCAGCCGCTCCATCTCTCCACGTCATCGTCTCTGCCTTGGAGAGCTTTTTACCTATGAGTTAGCAGTGACACTCTTCCTGAGAATTTCTCTGGGCCGTGTGCCCAAAGATCTGCTACCTGCCAACCTCGACTCCCGCACCGCCTAAGTCCAGTTCCTCTGACTCTTATGCTGGGGTGAGACATATGAGAATGCTAGCACAAGGAGCTCAAAAGGTGCCTAGGAGCTGAAACTCAGGTGGCACCAAAACATACCGACACATTTGAAAACGTGATTCCACTTGAATTTGGGGGAATCCTCCTAAGAAGCTCCCAAGGAAAAGCTCAGATGGTTTGCTTCTGCCAAGAAACAAAGAAGGCTGAATGATGAGGGATACTGTTTATTGCTATGTGACAAAAAGTTTCTATTTTTTCAGTAAATGTTATAACATACACAATTATACAATTGTAAAAACAACCAAAAAATGTGTGCGTAGGTAGGGAGATATGGAGGCATATGAGTGCATACAAAGTCAGCTGGGAGTAAATGGTCACAAGCATGTATAGCTGCAATATTGGTGGGGTAATTAACACAGCGACCCTTTATAGGGTTTCCCAGGAGTGGCTGGAGGTGTTTGACCCACTAACCTTGTGGTTAGCAGTCCAGTGCTTATCCTATACCACCACACTGGAAGTCCAGGTGTGTTGGTAGGCATATGTATATCAGATGTAAATACTGAGAAGTTATTTGTCAAAATGTTAGCAATTCTCCCCTTTGAAGAAGGGGATTTACTAGTGATTTTTATCTCCTTTCTGCTTTTGCCAGTTTTTCTACAGTGAATGTGTAGTTTTCTTTGAAAAACAGAAGTTACTAGAAAAATGCAGTTCAACCACTACCAGGACACTGCAGACACTAGATGTGAGTGCAGACCTCAGCTGACCGAGCATGTCACAGAAGGAAGGATCCCAGGTCTCTGCCCAGGTCTCATACCCTGGGCTTCATTTACACGTGGGAGAGGGCTCTACCACATCCACACTCCAAGGATGGCACCTCTGCAGCACACACCTGCAGATGGACCTGATTCCTCATCTAATGTTCCCGCAGTGCTGGTGGCCATACCCTGTCTACCCCACTCTCCTGTGGGAGGGCCTCAGAGCGGTCAGGTAAGGACATGTGGATGGCAGCGGGCAGCAACCCCGTGACTGCGGCCAACCTGCTGGAGAGGCTGATGTATGGTCTCAGTTCAATTTCTAAAGCCCCACTAGAAGGACCAACCGCCACTGCCTTGGCCCAAAGCGCCTAGCCCACACGGCCGTCTCCTCCTCCCATCAAAAAGACTCCATGACCATTTCGCTCCCTTCTCCTCCTCCTTTTAGCCAAGTGCTGACTGGCTACACAGAACTGAAGATGCACACTAACAACATACTGCTGGAGAAGACAGAACCAAGCACATGTTTTAAAAGATTCCAATAGCAGCTCCATGCTTCTGTGCTGATGCTGCAAAGTAAGAGTATCTCTAATTACATCTACAAGCGTGGTTCAGCTCCGCAGACAGACTGCCCCCAAACAGGGTGGGTCTGGGCCCTTGTGTCAATCTGCCATGCTGTGTCTGGTACAGGCTCCGGGGCCTGGTCCTCAGGCTGGGTTTCCCTGAGGTGATGCGTAGACTCTCCTGTGGGTCTGATACACAAAAGCACTAAGGGAATACATCTCTAAACCCTTCATTTTCACTTCTCTCTCCTCAAACTCTCTTCCCCGAGAAAGTCCAACTTCTTTCTTTTACTCAGCCATCCTTCCATGGCTCTCTGCCCCAGGGTGGAAAAAGCTCCATGCCACTAAAAGGACTCTTCTAGTGTTTGATGCTGAGGAAATGAATGACTTTTAAGGCAGTTAGGAGTCCTGGTGTGGCGCTCAGGATAAGCACTGGCCTGCTACCTGGTGGTTCAAACCCACTACAAACCCTACAGAGTTGCTGTGAGTCAGAATCGACTCCCTGGCACTTAGTAACAATAACTTAATCCAATTTGGGGCCTATTTCAGTAATTTTTAATAATAGCTCATTGCTTTTTGACAAATAATTCTGAAAGAGTTCAAAAACTGGAGTAACAAAGGCTCAAACAACAAAAATTTCCAATTTTACCTACTTACATATAGGAACAAGGAGCTCTGGTAGTGTAGTGGTTACAAATCAGGCGACTAACCTCAAAGTTGGCAGTTCGAAACTACCAGTTGTTCGCAGTAGAAAGATGAGGTTTTCTGCTCCCATAAAGATTTATAGCCTCAGAAACCCTGCGCAGGATCATGATGAGTTGGAATTGACTCCACAGTACTTAACAACAAACATACAGGAACAAGTTTCATCAGCTTTTAGGTTAAAAAGAAAAATGGGGATAAAACTGATGCTGAATTTCTAGCAATAAATAATTACCATCCACAAAAATACGAACTAATGGAGGAAAAACCGTCCTACTAATCGTAAGGGATGCACTTACCATAAGATTTTACTTTTTATGTTTGCCAAATGTCTTCCTACATTGTTTTCAGACTTGAAGATGTGTTTGGCAGCGCCCGACAGTACTGTTAGTAGGGCTCTCGTCATACATGCATGGCTTATTCTAAACAAAACGTGTTTCAAACATGTCTCTCTGATGGGTGGGCTGGCTGCAGACAAGTTCCCTCACTTGTCATAGTCTTCATAGGGTGCCTTAAAAATCAAGCTCCAACCCAGACAGTGGCTCTGGAAGGGTCTACTGGGCTAGTTCAGCTCAAGGAGGAAAGGTAAGCTCAGCAAGTGATGGTGACTGTTTTTGTGGATTCCAAAGGGGTCATCTTTTTTTATTATTATTATTGTTAAATGTTTTATTGTGAATTATGTGATAGTTTACATGGGAGAACATTAGCTTTACAGTCATCCTATCATGTATCTTTCATTGCCATGGTTACAGTCCCCTCCATGTATCATCAAACAACTGAAGGGTATACCCTGCAAGCCTGCCCCCCGGTCATCAGCACACAGCCCCTCTCTCTCCCTCTCTGGGTCTAAAGTCCCCAGCTATTCTATCTCTCCACGTCATATTCTCCGCCTCTGTCTCTGGCGTCACTGTTTCTCTGGATAGGGTCCTGTTCTCTGCTCTTCTCCCTTGGTGGTCCCAGGGACCTCTGCTCCTGGACTGCAAAGTCAATCACTCCCATCCTTTTGCTACAAAATGTCTACCTTTATATTTCCAACCCTCACAGTCAGTTCTGATATTTGTTCACTATTGTATCACAAGAGAACTAACTACATCTCCTTTCATCAGCCCCGCCTAGACAGATTGGATACTACTCAGTGGAGAGTCTACCTTCCTCCGTGCCCTCTGGATCTAGGCTCCCTCTTGAAAGCTTCTAAGCCAGTCACTTCTTTCCTTTGTAGACCCCCCATTTTGGGTAGCCAATGTCCAAGTTGCCCATCCCTCTCTACTCTGTGTATGGAGGGGGTGGGAATGATCCATGCTGTAAAGATTTATTCCCTCTTTTGAGCTACTGCATCCATAGGTGTAGGTCAAGTACATTAAATTGTATCAGATTACTCTTTTTATCCTCTTCTTTCTTCTTCTGGTTGAGCTCTGATCATCCAGTCATTGAAACCAGGTCAAGTAGGTATTATCTGCAAGTGTGGGTGTTCTTGTGCATATGCCCTCTCTTCTTAACAGCTGGATGCTTCACTCTCCACTCTAGTCCTCTGTGGCTATGTCACTTACTCTGGGCCAAGAGTCCCCAGGTTTTGCCAAACTGCTGGCCAATCAGGTGAGACTAAATTTTTACTGGAGCAGACAGCTTCATCTTTCTCCACAGAGCAGCTGGTGGGCTTGACAGCACTTAACAACAGAAAGTCTTTCTAAGGAGCCCTGGCAACGGAGCAGATTATGAGTCGGGCTGCTAATCTCAACGTAAGCAGTTTGTATCTATCAGGCACTTCACAGGAGAAAGATTTACAGCCTCAGAACCCTATACAAGGTCGCTGTGAGTTGGAACCAACTCCACAGCACATAACCACCATCATCACCGCCATTCCTTTGTAACTGAGGTAAAGGAATGATTGTTTCCAAAACAGGTTCAGTGCATCCATTTCATAAAACCAGAGAGTCTTACCAGAACTTATTCATGATTCCCAACAATGGGAAGGAGCTTGCAGTACCATTCCACAACAGACATGACATCAAATTCAGTCACCCGACAAAATATTAAAATAATAAAATCATTTCTGCCGAGCTGATTCTGACCCACGGTGACCCCGTGTATGTCAGAGCAGAACTGTGCTCTCTAGGGTTTTCAGCAGTGGTGACTGTTCAGAAGCGATCACCAGGCCTTTCTTCTGAGGTGCCGCTGGGGAGACCTGAACTTTTTGGTAAGCAACTTACATACATGTTAACAGTTGGCACTCTTACAGGATATATGCCATTAAAAAAGGAAACGATTTGCTTCTCCAAAACATTATGAAACCATGTATCTCCACTCACATGTCTTCGACTGTGATGTCTTTCAGGATCTGGCAGTAATCCACGTTCCAGACTGCCTGGTCATCCCACACTTTGGAGGCCAGCAGGATGGCCCCGAGTACAATTCGCTTCCAGTTTGCCGGACAGATATCTATCTCTGCATACGTCAGAAGTCTTTCAAGGTACACCTGCGAAGACATGGAAATGCCAGTGCTAGAAAGAGTGAGTTCTGTTTCCCTACAAACTAGTCTCCATAAAGCTCTAGGAGTATGTAAACTTATCCCACGCGTCTTCACACAGGGATTTACTACCCGATCCCATTTCTCCTTAAAAGGCCAAAGGGGTGCAAAATGGGCGAGAGGTCAGATTCTGTGGCCTGACTCTTGAGGGAGCGGAATCTTAGAAGACCCCAAGGCAGAAACAGATTCCAGAAACCCCAGGTGATTTTCTCACTGCCAGTGGTGTGAACAGCAAACAGAACTTCAACAAGCAAGAAAGATAACAAAGCATATGAAGGCGATAAACCTAGTTCATGGTCTTGCTTGTACAGATTTTCAATTAAATGTGACAAATTCTAAGGTAATTATTGATTTACCTGCAGTTGCTGACTAATCTATTTTCAACAAATTGTCATATTCAGGTGAAGTTTGCATATAAAACCAAGTAATACTGACTTTTAAGCTGGCATAATTTAGTTTGAAGACAGGCACTTCAGTATCAAAGATCATTGCTTAAATTGAACCACAAGGTAAGACTGTCTTCTAAAGTTTCCCTTAGTAAAACTCTGTTTAATGACTGTCTTACACTACTTCGAATAGAATTCTTTATTTCTCCAGTTTTTACCAAACACATTTATAAAGTGGCATTACTGCACCAGAAAGAAATAAAGTTAAACAGACACTGTCCATGTTTTTAAGGTGTTTTCTAAAAAAATAGAATCGATATAGTGTTAGAATTAGTCACAGTTTGTAATGTCAATAAAGTCTTCTATTTTACAAATGTAAGAACAAAAAAAAAACCTGCACTGACGGAAAAACGTTAAATATATACAAAAGACTATTTTTCCTATTAAATAGTGTTAGTGTTCATACATGAATAGGAAGGATTTAAGAGAAAAGATAAAAAAAAAAGAGGGTAATTAGCAGATTGAATGGGAGAGGTTTGTGGTGTGACATGAATCTATAAGGCTATAAAGCCAAATGCAGACTAATAATTATGCCACAAAAAGACCACACAATAACAATGGATAAAAAGGAAAGGATGTGGTGTGGTCACATGCAAGTGAATGGAATTCCTCTTTTCACTGTCTAAATTCTAAGCACTCCTGATGTGCCAGGCAAGAGACACATGCACACACAAGACCAATTCAGCTCCTGCCCATAGGCCCCTACAGTACAGTCCACCACACCAATCTTCACTGAACATTCTTAAGAGGTACAGCCTTATACATATGTTGGAGTTAAGTGCCGTCAAGTTGGCTCCTACCCACAGCGATCCTGTATAGGATTTCGAAGGAGCAACTGGGGGGTTTAAACCACCAACTTGTGTTTAGCAGTCCAATGCTGATCCTACAGCACCACGCCAGGACTCCTTATGCATATAAGCTATGGAAATCTCAAGGTCCCCATCCAAAGAGGTTCTTACAGGCTTAGTGCTAAAAGATGCTACTTCAATTTTCTTCAGACTAACTTAAAATACGGAGTTCTGGTGTGGTGCTGTAGGATAAACACTAGACCGCAGGGTTGGTTTGAATTGTGAGGTCAGAGGTTCAAACCCTATACAGGGTTGCTGAGTCAGAACTGACCCGATGGAACTTAACAACTTAGAATACATTCATTAGTTTACAAAACCAAACGCATTGCTGTCAAATTGATTCCAACTCATAGTGACCATCCAGGTCAGAGAAGGACAGTCCCACAGGCTGCAAATCTTGAAGCGCATCATCACATCTTTCTCATAGGGAGCAGCTAGTGGTTCAAACTGCCAACCTTCAGTTAGCACCTGAGAGCTTAACCATTGTGCCACCAAGGCACCTGGCATTAACCAACAGATATTAACAGTAGAGCATATATTTTCAAGACAATACTTAATATTGGGGGTGGGGTGGGGCGGGAAGCTAGCATGTCTGGTTTATTCCATTAAGGCAGACTGAAGGAATTGGGTAAAAGGAATTGGGTAGTATAATACACACCCCTCAAGGCAGCTATTATAGGGTGTGAGATAAGGCATTCATAATAAACTCTACTTAATAGCATGTACAACAACAACAATAGCATGTAATTTAGCAGAACTTGCTGTATTCAAGGGTCAGCTACAGGTTCTTTAGTAAACTTCCACTTGAGTATTTGCAGTCTCTGCCAAGTAAAATAATACACAATTGGCTTTTTTCTACATACAATCCCTAGACCATCAATAATAAGAAACTCTTTCTCAATTAAACTTCCAGGGTTTAATTCACGAGGAGGGCTATCCTATGGAGTCTTTCTAGAAATACAGGCTAGGGTACTATTATAAAGCTACAGAAAGCATTCAGTTGATTGCACCTTACAGGACCATTGAGACATGGAGGGGAAAACAGAATGCAAAGACATGGAATCAAGGCTGACCCAAGCTGGCAACTGAGAACGAAGACTTCAGGCGGGCTTTTACCATTCTCTGTTAAGAGAGAATCATGGTGCTTAAAGTATTTGAGTAAACATTAAGATTTGTACTGAAATTTTACTGTCCTTCCAACAATCTGCAATTCTGTCTGTGCTAGGCAGAGGGTCCCAACACAACCCAAGAGAAGCCCTTGACACAGTCTCTACTGAACTTCCCTGGCAAACAACACGTCATATATTGTTACTGGAGGGATTCAGCTCATCCTGTGCGACTCCACCGGGAGAGGACTCTGGGAACTTGCACCTGACTTCTTCTATACTTCGTCTTGCATGGCTATTCCCTTCATGCCTTTCGGTTTGTATCCTTTTTACTCCAAATAAATTATAGCTGTGAGTCTGACTAATGCTGAGCCCTGAGAGTCTCCGAGTGCATCACCAAACCTGAGGGTAATCTTAAGGACTCCCAACACACAAATTAGCTTACAAACTGCAGGTTAATACGCATTAGTGGGTTCCTAAACAAATGCTGGAGAGTGCGGGTTTGGTGCTGTGCGTTAGTTAATGCGCTGGACTGCAAAGTTGGTTTGTTCTACAAGGTCAGTGGTTCAAGCTCACCAGCCGTTTCCCGGAAATCCTACACAGGGCCACTATGGATTGGAACTGACCTGACAGCACTTAACAACAACAACAAAACAAATAGACAGGGTCATTTGTTGTTGTTGTTGTAAGAGCCATCAAGTCGGTTCTGACCCAAAGCAACGCTGTATAGGGTTTCCAAGGCTGTTAATCTTTACGAGAACAGAAAGTGTCATCTTTCTCCCACAAAGTGGCTGGTAGATTCTAAAAGTAGACACCTTGACCTTGCAGTTAGCAGCCCAACACATAACCTACTACGCTACCAGAGCACGCTCTGCTCTCTCGCTCTCTCTTTATATATATGTTGTTGTATGCACACACACACATATATTTGTTGTTAAGGGCTGTTGAATTGGTTCCACCTCCTAGTGATTTTGTATAGAGTCTCCAAAAAGTGGTTAGTGATTTTGAACCACAGACCTTGATATCCAGTGCTTAACCTACAGCACCAAACCAGGACTCCATATGTGTGTGTGTGTGTGTGTGTGTGTGTATGTATGTTGTTAGGTGCAAATTCTGGCATAGGAACCCTATACAGGATTTCTGAAGAGCAGCTGGTGAGCTTGAACCAAGACCTTGCAGTTCAAATGCCTTTGCAGTCTGGCGCATTAACCCACAGCGCCACACCAGGACTCCTTGTTAGGTGCCATGGGTAGATTCTGACTCATAGCAAACTTATCTAGGGTTTCCGAGAAGCAGCTGGTGGATTTGAACATGTATGTATATATTAATATTTGTGTGTGCATATACCCAATGCCATCGAGTTGGTTCTGACTCATAATGACCCATCCAGGGTTTCTGGGTCTATAAATCTTCATGGAAGCAGAAAGCCTCATCTTTCTCCTAGAGAGCAGCTCTTGGGTTTGAACTGCTGACCATGTGGTTCACAGTCCAGTGTTTATCCTACAGCACACCTCCAGGGCTTTGTGTGTGTGTGTGTATGGATTTATGTATCGATATATATACACGTTGTTGTTAGGTGCCATCAAGTCGGTACCGACTCATAGTGACCTTATGCACAACAGAATCAAACTCTGCCCGGGCCTGCGCCAACCTCACTATTGTTGCCACACTTGAGCCCACTGATGCTGCCCTATTGCCAATCCATCTCATTGGGGGTCTCCCTCTTTTTCTCTGACCCTCCACCTTACCAAACATGATATCCTTCTCCAGCAAATGGTCCCTCCTGACAATATGTCTGAAGCATGAGAGATGAAGTTTGGTCATCCTGGCCTCCAAGGAGCACTCTGGCTGCACTTCTTCCAAAACGGATCTGTTGGTTCATTTGGCAGTCCATGGCACTTTCAATATTCTCCTCCAACACCATAACTCAAAAACATCAATTCTTCTACGGTCTTCCTTATTCACTGTTCAGCTTTCACATGCATACGAGGTTATTGAAAATACCATGGCTTGGGTCAGGCGCACCTTAGTTCTCAAGCTGACTTAGTTGCTCTTCAACACTTTAAAAAGGTCTTGTGCAGCAGATTTGCCTAATGCAATATATCATCTGATCTCTTGACTGCTGCTTCCATGAGTGTTGATAGTTCATCCAAGAAGAATGATGTTCTTGACAACTTCAATCTTTTCTCCATTGATAAGAATGTTATTTACTGGTCCAGTGGTGAGGATTTTTGTTTTCTTGACATTGAGATGCAATCCGTACTGAAGGCTGTGCTCTTTGATCTTCATCAGTATTTTAAGCCCTCTTCATTTTCAGCAAGCAAGGTTGTATCATCTGAATATCGCAGGTTCTTAATGAGTCTTCATCCAATCCTGATGGCACATTTTTCTTCATACAACCCATCTTCTCAGATTGTTTGCTCAACATACAGGTTGAACAAGTATGGTGAAAAAATACAACCCTATCACACAACTTTCTTAATTTTAAACCATTCAGTGTTCCTATGCTCTGTTCGAACAAATGCCTCTTGGTCCATGTACACAGTCCTCATGATTAGAATTATACTCATACTTTGCAATGTTGTCCATAGTTTGTCAGGATCCACACAATCAAAAACCTTTATGTAGTCAATAAAGCACAAGTAAACATCTTTCTGGTATTCTCTACTTTCAGCCAAGATGCATCGGACATCAGCAGTGATATCCCTCATTCCACATTCTCTTCTGAATCTGGCTTGAATCTGGAAGTTCTCTGTCAATGTATGCTTGCAGCCATTTCTGTATTACCTTTAGCAAAACTTTACTCGCATGGGATATCAAAGATATTGTCTGATGAGTTCCTCATTCCGTTGGGTCACCTCTCTTTGGAATGGGCACACATACGGATCTCTTCCAATCAGTTGGTCAGATAGTTGTCATCCAAATCTCTTGGCAGAGATGAGTGAGAGCCTCCTGTGCCGCCTCACTTTCTTGAAAGATTTCCGTTTGTATTCCATCAATTCCTGGTGCCTTGTTCTTTGCCAATTCCTTCAATGCACCTTGGACTTCCTCCCTCAGTATCACTGGCTCTGGATCACATGCTATCTCTTGAAACGGTTGAACATTAACCATTTCCTTTTGGTACAGTGACTCTGTG